>NC_142809.1:28796733-29096733 GCF_049724085.1 Artemia sp. Qi Xiang Cuo
TAAATGAACTATAAATTTAACTAAAACTTTAAGCTATGATTCTAAGCTATAGATCTAAATTCTTAACTATAACTAAACTAAACTTCAACTCTAACTAAAACTCTAAGCTAAGGCTCAAAGCTAAAACTTCAAACTCTTAACTATAGCTAAACTAAACTTCAACTCTAACTAAAACTCTAAGCTAAGACTTTAAGGTGAAACTCTAAACTCTTAAGTAAAACTAAACGAAACTACAACTCTAACAAAATAACTCTAAGCTAAAACTAAGCTAAGACTCTAAGCTAAAACTCTAAACTCTTAACTATTACTAAACTAAACTAGAACTCTAACTAAAACTCTAAGTTTAGACTCTAAGGTAAAAACTCTAAACTCTTAACTATAACTAAACTAAACTTCAACTCTAACTAAAACTCTAAGCTAGGAGTCTAGGCTAAAAGTCTAAACTCTTAACTAAACTAGAACTCTAACTAAAAGTCTAAGTTAGGACTCTAAGGTAAAACTCTAAACTCTTAACTAAAACTAAACTTGAACTCTAACAAAAACTCTAAGCTATGACTCTCAGCTAAACTCTAAATTCTTAACTATAACTAAACTAAACTTCAACTCTAACTAAAACTCTAAGCTAAGACTCTAAGCTAAGACTCTAAGGTAAAACTCTAAACTCTTAACTAAAACTAAACTATAACTTCAACAAAAACTCTAAGATAAGACTCTAATCTAAAAACTAAACTCTTAACTATAACTAAACTAAACTTGAACTCTAACTAAAACTCTAAGCTAAGACTGTAAGTTAAAACTATAAACTCTTAACTATAACTAAAGTAAACTTCAACTCTAACTAAAACTCTGAGCTAAGACTCCAAGGTAAAACTCTAAACTCTTAAATATACATACACTAAACTTCAACCCTAACTTAAACTCTAAGCTAAGACTCTAATGTAAAAACTCTAAACTCTTAACTAAAACTAAACTAAACTAGAACTTCAACAAAAACTCTAAGCTAAGACTCTAAGGTAAAACTCTAAACTCTTAACTAAAACTAAAGTAAACTAGAACTCTAACAAAAATTCTAAGCTAAGACTCTAAAGTAAAACTCTTAACTAAAACTAAACTAAACTAGAACTTCAACAAAAACTCTAAGCTAAGACTCTAAGCTAAGACACTTGGCTAAAACTCTAAACTCTTAACTAAAACTTAACTAAAACTGCAACTTTAACTCAAACTCTAAGTTAAGACTCTAAGCTAGAACTCTAAACTCTTAACTATTACTAAACTAAACTTCAACTCTAACAAAAACTCTAAGCTAAGACTCTAAGCTAAAAACTAAACTCTTAAATATTACTAAAGTAAACTAGAACTCTAACAAAAACTCTAAGCTAAGACTCTAAGCTAAAAACTAAACTCTCAACTATTACTAAACTAACCTAGAACTCTAACAAAAACTCTAATCTAAGACTCTAAGCAAAAACTCTTAAACTCTTAACTAAAACTAAAGTAAACTTGAACTTTAACTAAAATTCTAAGCTAAGACTCTAAGCTAAGACTCTAGGCTAAAACTCTAAACTCTTAACTAAAACTTAACTAAAAATACAACTTTAACTAAAACTCTAAGTTATGACTCTAAGCTAAACCTCTAAACTCTTAACTATTACTAAACTAAACTTCAACTCTAACTAAAACTCTAAGCTAAAACTCTAAACTCTTAACTAAAACTAAACTAAACTAGAACTTCAACAAAAACTCTAAGCTAAGACTCTAAGCAAAAAACTAAACTCTTAACTATTACTAAACTAAACTAGAACTCTAACAAAGAATATAATCTAAGAATCTAAAATATTAATTAAAGATAAACTTAACTACAACTCTAAAAGAAAGTTCAAGGTAAAACTCTTATCTAAAAGCTCTAAATTCCTAAATATTATTAAAGTAAACTAGAACTCCAAAAATAACAATAACCTATTGCTCTAAGTTAAAAATCCAAACTCTTAACCAAAAATAAAGTAAACTTCAACTCTAAATAAAACTCTAAGCTAAGACTCTAAGGTAAAACTCTAGACTCTTAACTAAAACTAAAGTAAACTAGAACTCTAACAAAAACTCTAAGCTAAGACTCTATGCTAAAACTCTATGCCAATGGGTTAAAGAAAAAAACGGAAAAATGTTGGATAATTTCTAAGTCTAAAAAATTCAGTCCGAAAAAACTTAAAAAAATTCAATAAGGGAGGGAGGAAGAGAGGGACTCAGTGGGGCTTTGGGGTTGCGTGGGTCCTTTGGGGGCCCGGGGGGTCTTTGGGGGCTCAGGGGCCTTTTCGGGCGCCGGGGCCCTTTGGGGGCTCGGGGGGCCCATTGGGGTTGGGGGGGGTCTTTTGAGGTTGGGGTAGGAGGGCCCTTTGGGGTTGGGGTAGGAGGGCGCTTTGGGGTTGGGGTAGGGGGGTTGTTAAGGTGGGGGCCCTCACAACACTGTTCAAATAGAACTTGTCTATTATAACGGCCACAGAGTTTCATCCCAAATCATCTTCTAAATCATCTTTTAAAATGCCTCAAACGGTTTTGCCCAAAACATCTTCTAAAATGTCTCAAAACGGTTTCGCCCAAATAATCCCCTAAAAGTAATTTCTGTGTGTTCCTTTTGTTTTGGAATCCCTGCGTTGTCACATTTGAAATTCCTAAGAAACCCTTTCCCGCGTTAATCTCTTCATCTCATAGATGTTCCTAGCTACACTATTATGGTTTCGATAGAATATCAATTTATCGCTGTGACCTAAAGATCAAAGAAGCCGTATTTAAAAAATAGAATATTAATTTATCTCTTTAGACTCCCGCATAATTCCAAGATAACAAGTGATGTCATTTCTAATTCCTTACACTAAAGATCAACGAAGCCATATTTAAAAATAGAATATTAATTTTTCTCTTTAGACTCTCACATAATTCTAAGATAACAAGTGATGTCATTTCTAATTCCTTACACTAAAGATCAATGAAGCCATATTTAAAAATAGAATATTAATTTTTTTTCTCTAACCTAAAGACCGTTTATCCCTCAGACCTAAGATCAAAGAAGCCGTATTTGTTTCTTAATTCCCATTTCGTAAATCAATAATTCCCCTTAGAAACAACAAATTAATTCCTCTTTCGTGAATCAATAATTCCCCTCGATTTTGCGAATCAATTTCTCGGAAATTCACTTCCCCCTCGAGTCCTAGATCAATACATCTTTTCCCCTAAGTGAAGCCATATGCATTCCCCTCTGTGTCTTAACCATTAAACAGAACGAAACCATGAAAATACATCAAAGTGAGAAAAATCCTGTTTTTCATTATCAGTGACAAAAACCATAAAAAAACATTCCCCCTTGCGTGCACCTGGACGAACAACAACAACAACAAATAAATCGAGCATGAAAGTACATCAAAGTGAGAAAAATCCTTTTTTTTCATTCTCAGTGACAAAAACCATAAAAACATGCATAAATTATGTACTGTCAGCGTTAGACTAAATTGTAGATGACAGCTGTGGTGGTTAGGCAGAAATACATTTGTCCTAGTCGAATACGCAATCAATTTCTCGGAAATTCACTTCCTCCTCTTGTCCTAGATCAATATATCTCTCCCACACCGTCAATGCGCATGTGCAAACTTCGCCCCGGAGACAATACACTTGGAAAAAACAAATAAATCGACCATGAAAATACATCAAAGTGAGAAAAATTCTGTTTTTTTCATTCTCAGTGACAAAACCCATAAAAACATGCATAAATTATGTTCGTACGGGGCTGGTACCCCTTTCCCTACTAGTAACACTAAACCTTTTTTTTATTTTTATAAAATAAAAATTTTATATGTTTAGAATCAGTACAATAAGCCAATTGTTTTGTGATATGTCTATTGGAATCGAAATTCCGTTTTTTAGAGTTTGGTTACTGTTGAGCCGCATGGCTCCTTACTTACTGTTCTTTACCACGAACTGTTTGATATTTTGGAAGTTCCAGCTAATTTCTAACAAAATATGTATTTTTTTTCAATCAGTTCGTGGTAACGAACTGTAAGTAAGGAGCGACCCGGCGCAATAGTAACCGAAACTCTAGAAAACAGAATTTTGATACCAATAGATACATAAAAAAAATTATATTTTTATGCTGATTTCAAATATATAACTTTCGTTAAGTTTAATATTACCCATCAAAAGTTACGCGCATGGGAAAATGTGCCTTATTTTTGAAAAAGGGGGAAACAACCCCTAAAAGTCACAGAACTTTAATGGAAATCACAACATCAGATTCAGCGTATCAGAGAACCCTACTATAGAATTTTCAAGCCCCTATCTGTAAAAATCTGGAATTTTGTATTTTTTACCAGAAGAAAGATCACGGATGCGTATTTATTTATTTGTTTGTTGTATTTTTTTTGTTTTTTTTTCCCAGGGGTGATCGTATCGATCCAGTAGTCCTAGAATATCGTGAGAGGGCTATAAGCTCTAGTTCCCTTTTTAAGTGACCAAAAAAACTGAAGGGCAACCTGGCCCCCTCCCACGCTCATTTTTCTCCCGAAGTCACCCAATCAAAATTTTGAGATAGCCATTTTGTTCAGAATAGTCGAAAATGTAATAAATATGTCTTTGACGATAACTTATTGCCCCACAGTTCCCGGGAGAAAGGCTGCGAGCTATGAACTTTGCCCATTGTTTACATATAGTATTGGTTAATGGGAAGTATACAGACGATTTCTGGAGTTTTTTTTGTGGTGGTGGTGGGGGAGGGGGTTGGAGGGGGCTACGGGGGAGGATCTTTTCTTGGATGATGTTTTCTTGGGGGAAGGGACATTTCTATGAAGGGGGCGCTGGATTTCTCAGCATTATTTGAGAAACGATCAGAAATTAAATAAAAAAAAATAAATAAGTTTGTTCAACTGAAAGTAAGGAGCAACATTAAAACTTAAAACGAACAGAAATTATTATGTATATGAGGGGGTTTGCCCCCTAGTCAAGACCTCGCTCTTTATGCTAAAGTTTTTTTTAGTACTTTCAAAAGAGCTATCTATTCTAAATAACCGGCCTTTGTGATTAACGGGTTCGTGATTCGAACAAAATTCGAACTTGAGCGTAAAGTGTGAGGTATTGACTAGGGGACGAAGTCACTAATATACGCAATAATAAAATACGAATATAGAAGTTCGTTTTGAGTTATAGAAGTTCGTATATTTCTGTTCGTTTTGAGTTTTAATGTTGCTCCTTGTTTTTTTTTTTTTTTTTTTTTTTTTTTTTTTTTTTTTTTTGTTCCTGATCGTTTTTCAAATAATGCCGGTAAATCTGGATCACCCTCCATGAAATATTTCCTCCCCTCACAGGAAACACCTCTGTGGAAAGTTCCTGCCGCGAAAAATACACCCCTTCTGTAAAATTATTTCCAGACAATTTCATCCTCGCTGAAAATTCCCCACTCCCTGTAAAATTTCTTGCAGAAGATTCAGCCTGAAAAAGTGTCCTTAGCATACTTTCATTTGAACAACACTTTAAGTTCTAATCGTTTTTCCAGTCACTCCGGAAATTTCCTTCCTTGGAAATTGTTTCCTGGAAATCCAAACACGCTGAAAATTTCCCCCGGAACATGTCCACATACAAAATTGAGTAGTCAAAATGAAAGTAAGACAAACAAAAAGAATTTCGTATAGGTATTCTGTCAAATCCCCCCACTGTAAAATTTCTCCTGGAAAGTTCACCGCCGGAAATTTCCTTCCACGCGGAAAATTATACCCATAGAAACCCACGCAAGCACAAAATCCCTCCTCCAAATATCTGTACACTTTCCAGTAAGAAATTCTATACGTAAACAAGGGGCAAATGTTATAACTATAGGACCTATCCCCAGGGGCTGCGGGGGGGGGGGTCATGTTATCTCTAAAGATGGTTTTGGAACTTTTCAACTATGCTGAACAAAATGGATATCGTATAATTGCAATCGGACGATTTTTGGGGGAAAGGGGGTGCGGGAGGGGGGCTAGGTGTCCTCCAATTTTGTCACTTACAAAGGCCATTGTAACTGTTAACTTTCATTCAAATGAGCCCTCTCCCGATGTTCTAGGACAATCGGTTCGATACGATCACTTCTAGAAAAAAAAACAACAACACATAAACACGCATCCGTGATCTTTCTTCTGACAAAAGTACAAAATTACACATTTTTGTTGATAAGAGCTTGAAACCTCTAGAGTAGGGTCCTCTGGTTAGCTGATTCTAGTGGTGTGATTTTAATTAGGATTCTTTGGCCTTTTGGGTGTGTTTTCCCCTTTTTCGAAAATCAGGCCAATTTTCTTATGCTCGTAGTTTTTTGTGGGTAACACTAAACTTAATGAATCTTATATATTTGGAATCAGTATATTAAGCCAATTCTTTTGACATATGTATTGACATCAAAATTTCGTTATTTAGAGTTTTGGTTTCTACTGGGCCGTTTTGCTTCTTACTTAAAGTTCGTTACCACGAACTGTTTGACAGAATGCCTTTTCAATTATATATCATGCTATTTAAGACAGCTAAAAGTAGAAGAAAATATATAAGTTCCTTTAACCTGAATGTCCAATGAGGTCTTTTTTGTTTAATGCAAAGAAACATCTCGTGAAATTTTGATTTGAAGTATTGTTTTGAAGCATTGTGATTGTTTTGACACGCTAGTTAGAAATACCATTGATTTTAGCCAAAAATCTTTGTTATTTAGACTTATTGTGTGATTGGAAGAACTGTGAATTTACTACGACTTTAGCTTCAGAAATATTGGCTCATGTTGTGTACCATGCTGTTCATGCAAGCGCAAAAAATCGAGGTCTGCAATTTTTCCAGGAATACATATACAAGGTAAAACAATTTAGTCATTTCTTCATGCTTCGTGGACTGAGGAGCGTTCACTGAGTTTTTTAAGCGTGGGAAAAGAGGAAGCCAAAATCATAAAAACAGCAAAGGAAGGCTGAATGGAATGAAAATTATTTGAGATTATGGACAGATTGTAAAAATGCCGTGATTTTGGTTGTTTCAGTCCCTGAGTTTATCATCCCCTTGCTTACATCCCTGACTGAAGCTCACGATGGCACTGGGACAGTATAGGGTTCTATTCCACCTTCAGTAGAAAGATTAATCAAAATTATTTTCGTGGGTTCATTCTTAAATTGCTCTGCTCCATTTTTCAAAATTGAAATTATTTTGAAGTTTAGAGTGACACGTGATATACCTTTGTAAATTACTTATTGTCCTGTCTAAAACAAAAATTCCCATGATTTTTTTTTTCGAAAATGGAGAAAAGAGCATGAGAGCCTGGGTCTTAACTTGAAATAGCAATATTTTCACTATTTTGTTAATGGTTTCAAATTAAATGGAATTTATTATAACATAAATTCGAATGAACATGTACAAAACAGAAGTACTTCTACAGAACCCTTTTCTATTTCAGAGGCAACGCTATGGCCCTTCCTATACTAAAGAGAAGTTAGGCTTCAATGTATTATTATTTTTATTTTCCAGAGGTGCTTCATATGGAAGAGCTTGTCCTATAAAGTTCGGAGGGGCTCATTCGATTAGAAATTGTAAGTTCTAGTGTCCTTTATAGTCTTTAACAACTTTAAAAAGAGCTAATAAATTAAACTGAATAATTGATGTATAATGATATTAATTGCTGAAAGCTCATTAGTTCAAAATGTTACTATAATTTTAATGTTTATTTTCAATATCAAGTAAAAAAGAAAATATTTGTCACAAATTTGTTTCTTAGTAAAGCGCCCATGACTCAATATGCTTTAAACCTTTAAAATGAGAGAAAGTGCTAATACCCGAACTCTTGGCTGTGGTAATTTTTGTTTTTTTCAAGCTTGATTTGCATATTCAATTTAAGTTTCACTCGTTTTATGATTTATGTATTAATTTACATTAATATCTATTGTATGTTTGTTTGCATTGATTGTTTTTTTAATTTCTGTTCGTTTTAAGTTTCATTTTTACTTCAATAGGAAAATATTTTTTTTCGTTATAAGCTTGATTTTCATATTCAATCGAAGCATTAATCGCTTTAAGATCTATTTATTCATTTATATTATTACTTGTTGTATGTTTTTTCATATGATTGTTTATTTAATTTATGTTTGTTTTGGGTTTCATTTATAATTTAATAGTACTATTTGATCTTGTTTTGTTTGAGTTTCAAGATTTATTTTTTTATCCTGAGAATAATTTTAAAATGGCCTTTACTTTTCTTTGAAAGCCTTATTTTTCGGAAAGTTTTTTTTTAATTAATCATTAGAAAAAGGTAGGACGATTAACTCTGGGTGTGTTTGGAAAGCTTAATAGTATTAAGGTGAAACTTTGGGGGATATTTAAGGGCATGTTAAACTAAATCAAAAGATACTATGTACATCCAGTATATAAAAAAGGAGAATCTACAATATATCAAAAGCAGCTGGGGGTATAAAGTTCAAACTTTTAGGGTATATTGATGAGAACGATAAAAAGTGGCCAAAGAGCAACCAGTGCCCCTTCTATTCTCTTTTTAGCTGCCCTTCCTCCAAAGAAATCTGATCGATTTCTTTCGAAGAAATCTTCGAAGAATGGCTATCTTGTTCAAAATAGTAGGAAAGTCAAATAACTATACCTCCGAATGTGACACAGACCCTGGGGTGACTTGTAAGTTAAATAAGTTGCCCATCGTTTATAAACAAGGTTGGTTATTAGGAAAAGAGGGCACGTTTGATACTGAGTTTCCAAAAATGCTAAGAGCATTAAGTTAAAAAGTAAAGAAAATTTTGAGGGGGGTGTCAAACAAAACTAACACACATTATTTGCAGGATGGTCGTTAAAAATATACAACAGCAATATCTAAGGAACATCTAAGGGTATTGAGTTGAAAATTTAAGGAAATGTTTAGAGTGACGTTGAAAAAGAAACGGTAGACAATCCCCCTACACTGCGTTTGCCCTTTTAGGCGCACCTCTCCTAACACTGATTGAAATCTATTAAAAAGCCATTTTATTCAAAATAGTCATAACATCTAATATTTATGCCTTTGGCCATGCCCTGTCCCCACAACCTCCGGGGTAAGAAATGTAAATTATGCAATTTGTCCATTTTTAACATGCAGATTATATCATTGGGAAAAGGGTAAATTTTTTATCCAGGGTGTGCCCCGAAGGTTTAACGATATTAAAACAAAATTTTGGGAGATGTTGGAGGGTATATTGAGCTAAATCAGACGAAACTAACCGTATCCAAATTATCAAAAAGGTGTAGCTGCATTATCTTAGGACGGGGTGAAAGTTTGTATAAACTTCAAACTTTCAAGGCCACTACTACTATTGTGGCTGTAGATTAGACTGGTTACTTTCCGGGAATGTTGAGGGGATGCTGGGGTTCGAAACTTTGATGCTTAAAAGATATCGTTTTGACGTTTTGAATCTTTGATGGTAAAAAAAAATTTTGATGTTGAAATAGGCGATGTCTAAAAATTGAAAATTTGGCAAAACGAAAATAAATAAGTTGAAAAAAATTTCAATTAAAAAGTGTTTCAAGGAAAAAGTAAAGAGTTATATTAAACTTAAGACCATCAGAAATAAATTCCTATAATAATTCAAACTCAAATCGACCAGAAATTACTATTAAAGAATAAATGTAAGCCGAAACCAACATAAATTAAATAAACAATGATAGCAAGCATACAGATAACACCTACTAATATAAATGAATCTTAAGAAGAATAAAAATTAAACTGGATATTCAAGTCAAAATTAAAACGAATAAAATAACTAAGAGCAGGTGTTTGGCTACTGTCGCCTCTCTGTCTCCTAATTGTAAAAGTCTAAAGCCTTTTGTATCATTTGCACTTTACTGAAAACGAATTGTATTACAAATATTTTCTTTTGCCTATATTAAATTGAAAAATTAAAATTACAGTGAAAAAAGCCTTGAATTGCGGAGCTTTCAGGAATTAAAATCACTCTATATAAAATATTCAGTTTATTTTTATTACCGTAGTTCTTTCTAAGGACTGTTCATGATACATATGGTTTTTAATAAAACACAAATGACGCAATAGACTTCAAACTTTTACAATTAGGGGAGAGGGAAGAGGACAGTAGCCAAACTCCTGTTTGTAGTGATTTGTATTCGTTTTAATTCTGGCCTGAATATTCAATTTAATTTTTATTCATTTATATTAGTACCTGTTATCTGTATGTTTGCTATGATTGTTTATTTAAATTCTATTCGTTTTTGGTTTTATTTATTCTTTAATAATAATTTCTGGTCGTTTTGAGTTTGAAATATTATAGGAACTCATTTCTGATGGTCTAAAGTTTAGTATTGCTCTTAACTTTTCTTTAAAAACTTCTTTTCGAAAGTTTTTTTTAATTAATTTCTTGTAAAGAAGTTCAACAACATGAAAAAGTATTGTCTTGGGAAATATTTTGTGTGTATAGCTTTAAGCTGACCAGGGAGCAGTAAATAAAAATAAAAAAGTTTAAATTTGATGTAAAAATTTTTTTCAAATTTACTAACTGTGAGGAAAAATATTAAAAAGTACCATAAATCACTTTTTTGAAGAAAAAAAAATGAAAATAGAAAGAATGTGCTGCTTGTGGCAGCCCTGTACAGAACTGACAACATTTTTTTGCAGAATGAGGTTTCATTGTGTTTGAGAAGAAGAGACTGTTCGGTTATTATGCCTAATCAACTATATGTATCTAAATAACAAATATTGATGTACTTAATGACCAAGTGTTTACAACCTTTTGATCGTCCATCATTTATTTGGAAAACCCAGGATTTTAATGAGATATTGCGTGAACGAATAACCTTTTTTGCCTGTCTAGCTGCTTTTCTGAAGAGATGAAACTAAAGCACGTTTAATTTTGGGTTTTAATTTTGTTTTTTAATTTGCTTTTATTGATTTGACTGTAGTGAAATTCTGTATTGATTTTTTCTTTATACTCTTTCTTCTCTTTATCTTTACCTCGTTTAGCCGGTTTATTGGCTTAGGTTTTACTTAGATCACCTTCTCTCCAAAAAAAAAAAAATCTATTTCCGCGTGACGTCTTGTCTTAAATTCCAAAATCAAAATTGGCGATTCTGCCTCAATTGACCGTTTTTAACGTATTTTTAAATTTTCGGTTACTCTGGGATAGGGTTCTTTCTTCACTAGGTTGACCATAAGGAGGCAACCGAGCTCTATCAATTTCTTCTGGATTGGATATCGTTCAAAGGAATGCGATTGTGAGCTGTAAGAGCTTTAATCATGATTTACTAATGTCATTATGTTAAGATATCTTGTAAAAAGTATTGTCGTATAACTGTTTAATTATTCAAGCCAGTTGTCTCAATATTTATTCTTATTTAAAAAAGTGAAATACTTCAATCTTAAAGGATCGCTAGCATTCCCTTTTCTTGTAAAGGGAGATATAAAATAAGTAAATTTATGAATTAAGGCTCCAAAATCAGCACGCAAGAATTCGTAATGCATAAAAAAGAGGTTGTAGACGAACACATTTTTGTGCAACAATAGTATGGAGACGTGGTAATATGATAGAAGGTCTAATAAACGTTTGTCATGGGAGCGCAGGAAGAACAGGTAATAAGTTTAAAGGCTGGAACAGAATCTTGGATTCAACAACAGGAATTCACGACTTTCACAGGGAAGTGTGGGATTCCTTAATATTACATGCCGTTCATATTTAATAGAAGAAAAAAAAATGAAAGAAAAAAGAAGCTGAATAACCACAGCAGTCTGAAAACCACCTGAGTAAAGCCGGGCCTGTTTCTTGGCTATGTTTATCAATAGGGTTGGTACTCCTTAAGTGCCTTGTCACAGGTAGGTTTGAACCCCAGCTCTTTGAGTCTCCAGGCTAGGCTTTGTCCACTTTGCTGTCACATAATTTTTCAGATACATTGCGCTGTCACAACATTTTATAGGGACTTGAAATTGTTACTTCAAACATACACATTAGTGTTTGGCTGCCATCTCGAATTCCAAAAATTGATCAAATATGGCGAAGTAGCATCGAGCCCTTTTGAATTTATCATATTTTGTTCTACTAAATAAAGCGACTTTCATTTCTTGATGCAAGGATAGATGTTTTTGGTACTTGTGCGTTATATGGGCCTTTACAAGGAAACTAGTCATGAAAAACCTGCTAGACAGATTAATACAATAGACCGCTATAGAGTAATGCAATCCAAAGCTTGGTTTTCATTGCGTTTACGATATTTAAACCGCTGTTTTGGGGGGGTTTAGGGGGGGATGTTACCATAGGTTGTGTTAGGTTAGGTTACGTATTTAATATATGCTATGGTTTACCCCTATCCCCTAATGTGCAAATATATACCCCAAATTTGTTTATAAACTATTATATATTCATCCTATTTTATTTTATTCTTTAGCATTAACTAAACTTGACTTTTTAGAAAGGCCAATATAATACACCAGTACCATATTTTTGTTGCTTAGCATTTAGACTAAATATTTGTAGTATATATCCAGCAAGGGGGTAAGATCAAGGCTAGACACCCCAGATATTAATCTAGATGACATTAATCTAGGCTTGGTCGTGTAATTGAGCATTAAACAGGGTAAGACGAAAGAGGAGTGTTCACCAATGTATTAACCTCGCAAGACATAGCGGTACAAAGAGATTGTTGTTGTTTGCAAGCAAATTTTTTGTTAGTTTGTGATTCTTTCAGCTAGTTTGAACATACTTTTTTGAGGGACGAGTAAATGTTAGTCGTTCTGAAAGGAATAAATAGTTTTTGCTTTTTCTAAATGTTTAGATCATATTGGGATTACAATACTTTCACTTGACTGGGTTCATTGTTTTATCTGATCAATTTTTTTGTTATTTCAGTTTTGTGTTTTTATACATCTCTGAGGTAAAATGTCCTACCCTAAATTTTACGGTAGTGACTCCACGTGTTCGAAAATCTGTCGAAAAACAAAAATCAAACATATGAAATAGTAGGAATAAAAGGACAAGAGCAGCAAGGACTTCTCACCTTTTGCGTTTTGTTGGGCTCGGCGGAAGAAGGAATCATGCCTTGGACCGGACTCTGAATGCCAACACTAAGGCCAATTGTTCACCCTTGGGCACTATTCTACACTTTTAGGCAAATAACTGAATGCTCCAACGTTACCTGACCATTTTACGGGGACATTGGATCTAATTTCTTCAGTGTATTGGTTTCTTCTGATTTCTAAACGTTGCATATTGTTACAAAACCAGATCTAATATTCATAAGATTCTGGTTTCATAAGATTATTAAATTTAATTCCACGGAACATGAAACGGAATAAGAAAACGATCGTGTGATATTTTAGCGAAATACCGGCTGATAACGTGAGAAAAAAGTTGTGAATAAATTTCTCATTTTCAAGCTACTAAAATTGTAAGAAGTTTTAAATTGAAGACTTTTTATCTAAGCAAACACCCTTCTTTACTCTTACTTTTCGTTTTAACCTCTTTATTGACAATGAACATATGTACTTAACAGGTAAGCTGGAATTATTTCTTTCGGTGGACGAAGCTTGTCAAAATCTCAAAAACAGACAAAGTCTATAATCTGGTATGGGAGGATCGTAAATATCCTTAAACTTCGTTGGGGACCCTCACTTGCTGCCAATTTGTTGTTTTTATTTTTACTTCTTTTTTTTAAAGCAAGCAACAAGGCTGTTGTGGTTATGACCACTTTAAGTTGCTAAAATGGATCGGAAACAAATAGCAAATATTATTATTCAAAGAAAGATCAGTAAACAAAAGGCATCTCGGTATTTCTATAAAGCGTTTATTTTTGGTGGACATCTGTTTAGATTTGGGACGGCAGAAACCCATTGCATTTACATATTTGTTAAATGGGAAGTTTTTTTATTATTATTTTTTTCAATCCTTTTTGTTAAACAAAAATAATGATTAATTGATAATCTATAAAATATTTTAGATTACAGTATGGCTATCCTAAATTATCAAATACTCAATACGTTTTCCCAATTGGTGTTTGTCTCCCACCGGATTGACTGTGATAATTTCTGAACTTACTGCTACGAATTTGAGGCCGTTATTGAAATATTAGGGCTACTTCTGAAATCAAAATATGCCATACACATATTTCACTAATAGTGGGGATGTCACCATAGTAGAACCCTATCAGGAGGTCGTGACACTCACCCCTGCTGCCATCTATAATTTAGTTTAATGCTGACGGGACATAATTTATTCAAGGATTATCGATCGAGTCTAATGGGGGTCAAGATCGATTTATTTGTTGTTTCTATGTGTAATAACTCCGGGACGAAGGTTGCACATGCGCATTGAATTCTAACGGGAACAATGTTATTGATCTAGGACTCAAGGGGGAAGTGAATTTCCGAGAACTTGATTGCGTAATCGATCGGGAATTTTATTGATCCGATAACGGGAAACAGTTAGATCACTTGTTTCCTTCTCAGCCAATCAGCGAGTCGGTTACATTCCCCTTCTCAGCCAATCAGAGGGCGGGTTACATATTAGCAGCGGAGGGAATATAAGGAAAGGGTTTTTTGCTGAAGTTTTATTAGTCTGTGAATAGAATACAAAGGAGTGAGAAGAAGAAGAACATTTTGACTTTACTCATTTGGATATATATTTGTGTGTGTTGATGATGACGAGTGGAATGTTTACCCTATTAGAAGTTGATAGTGGAGTTGACTATAATAGTACAATAGCACCACGCATTGCAGTGGAAATTACGAAAGGTTCAAGGCTCTGTCTCGAATGGGATGTAGTATATGCAAGATATGTGATATCCTTGAGAAAATTTAAAATGGAAGATCAATTATGTTTTGCAGCAAAAGTTGATATAGCACATTTGAATAGACTTCAATGAGCTTTAAGTGCATTGGTGAAACATATCGAAGACAATAAACAGTATCGCTAATTGTACATGCTCTGTATTATTGATGTTGTTGTTGTTGTAATTATTCAATAAAATTGTTTCGAAATCAAAAATGTTTTCTTTCTTTTCTGGTTAGGCTATGGGGCTAACGAATCAGGGTCAGTCTAGAGTCAGCAGTCGGAGTGAAAGGATTGAAAAATGAATAAATTTGAGAAAGAGATAATTAGATCAAATCTAGTGTTTATGGAAAAACATTTGATTTTGGATGATGATTTTCTCGAGTTATCTCTTAAACGCAGGATATTCTCTTGTCAGGGAACTCTTGACAATATAATGAGGAGTGATTCTCCCCCATTGGACTATTGTATGATGCTTATAATATGTCATTCAAATAGTGTATTGCATATACTCAATTTATTTATATATTAATTGGAACAAAGCAGAATCATACTTTAGGTATACTCTTGAATACATTGCCAATGGAATCCATGTATTTGACCTCCCCCATGAGTTGATCGAGACCACGTCAGAGATTTACCCATCTCTTCTTTCCCACACTTTGAATTTATGGTGCGAGGATGATCAGTTTCCTTTTAGCTGTGAGTGAGTTGACATCTGAAACCGAAAAATGTTATATATATGTCCATTATACATGTACACTCTTGGCAGTTGGACTCAATGTGAGAATTGTAAAGTTATAGATGACTATAGTGAAAAGTGTAAATTATGTAATCCTTGTAAATTACATATAGGTTATGCAGTACAAATTAAAGGATGTAATTCATGTCTTGACGAGGTGTGTGACTCATCCTAGCGGGCACCTCTGCACCAATTGTCACCATGATAAATATGATCAGTGGGAGAATACTTACCCCGCTATGATTTGAAAGCATCCTAAACGTGATTTCAGTTTATTTCTACGAGATTGGTATCGTCGTGGATTTAAATTATTCTGAGAGGAGGAACCGGGTCAGCGATTCAACTGTTGGGGTAACAAGGCAATTTGGCTTCTATGTCATTGTTGTGATGACACTACCTACAATGACTATAAACCAAGTGATTTTTATTTGGCTGTGACGGAATGTGATTCACCATTTGAAAACATTTTATGTGATGTTGCTTCAAACAGACTGATTGAAACTCGTGAATTTCATGATATGAATGCAAATAGTATCATTGACTATACAAAGAGATATGACAAGAGTGAAGTTACATTGTAATGTAGAAAATGTGATCCTGGCTTTGCAGACAATCAAGATCAGTATATAGTGAATACAAATGATTTACCGGCATTAGTTGTTCACGACAGTTGCTTATACATCGAAGAAGAAGAAATCTAAAGTGAAGATTTAAAGTCGTTGTTGTATATATATATATGTATTTCATTAATGAAGAAATTCACAAAAATTTTTTAAGTACTTTACTCTTAGGGCCCTGAAATCAATACTATATAGGTCTGACAGGATATTTTCCACTAGAAAGTCATTCAAACGGGGATTGTCAACATACATGTGGAGAAACTGCATGTAAGTATAGCCGCGACATCGGAACACAAAATATAGTAGTGCATGGAAGCCGCAGCTTTTAGTCGTTAGATCCTGAACCCTCTTCCGATTTTGAATAATAGTTTTCCCACTGCTCTCAATATAGTTGCTGATATGGGGCGTGTAGAATGTATAGGGTAGACCAAGAGGATCAAAAATTCAATCGTCTTCATTGTTTGAAAGATGCATAGCCAATGACCCGTCAGCACAGTCGACGGACTGCTATTAACAATAATCAAGGTATTGTTGACACTTTGATTTTTTCCAAGAAATTCCGAGGGTCGACAATAGGATTTGTACTGGGATATGTAGAGGTCCAGATTAAATACACTGATTATTTGACTGGTGTTCATGGCGCCAAGTCTAGTAAAACACTGCCTTTGGGAGTGATTTCCCAATAGGTTTCATATTGATTTAGTGAGATTAGTGCAATACTCTCAGCCAATGGGTCGGCAAATGTACACTCTAAACGCACACTCCCCGTACGTACTATACTCATATCCTGTGTGCCCGACAAATCCAGAACAATGATACCATGTGTTTTAGCAAACATATCTTTGGTTATACCATTTTCAAATAGTTTTGAGTCATGGTCTAGGGTTTGCATGGTCAACTCGTACAATGTTCTATAGGATTTATCAAAAGATAGATTGTAGAGTGGGATGCCGTTTACTTTGCACACAAGAGATGAAAGTCCAAACATCTCGAATTTATATAGACATTCAGTTCATGTTCCTAGTGCACTGGCGCTCTTTACAAATGCCAAAGTCAATTTCCACGGAATGTCGCCATTGATAAAGGTTGAATCGGTGAAGGTGCGTGACCCCATTGCAATAAGATATGGATTGGTGATTGTTTGAGGACCAAGTAGTTTAATATTGTTGCCATTGGCTCTCAGTTTTTCCACGGCCAAAGCAACAGAACTCATGACCTGTTGTTTGCGTACATGAAGTATTGCCGAAGTGAGGGAGAGGCTTACATCGGGATTGGCAGCAAGTTCCTTTCTCAATATGAAATTGGAGGGTGCAAGCGTCAGTTTTATATCCACTTTAACATTGGGCGGCAGCCATTGGGGTATATTAAATATTTCATGATATATTTTTCCAACTAGGTGTAATTCACTAGTTGTAGCATTTTTAAGTGCATCTGTACTATCAGTATTAGTAATATATTCATATCCATTGGAGGTGCCTCTCAATTCCTTGTATGACATGGGTGTCATCAGCATGAATTGCATATAGCTTGTATAATTTGAGAGATTGTTGCTTGTGCTCACCAGCGTGCCACTTATGTGAACACTAATTTGACGAAATAAATTATGTAGTATACAATTTTCATAGGATATTCCTTCGGCCTGAATTGGCATTGTACTATCGGATTTCCGAACTTTCATTTGCAAATCTATAAATGTTGAAGAAATGTCCATAAAGTAGTCTTCATTGGAATAAATTTGAAAGTGGATATTATCGGAGAGGGGTTGCTGAGGATGAAATTGTTCATAATATCCGTGCTTAACACTCACATTGACATTTTCAGCATTGAATAGATTCAATGAGGCGGTGATTGAAGGTTGAGAATCCTTATGCGGTAGGTAGGACATTTTAGGAGAAGAAATCTAGTTTCGATCTAACAATTTTATTCTTCCTGGGACTTCTGTTTACAGCACGTGTCGGCTTTTTCTTTCTTTTCTTTGACAAGAGGGATAATGTCTTTCGTTTCCGACCTGAGAGGAGACTGATTAGTGGTGCATTGTTTCTTGACCTTTTTAAGACTCTACTATTTTGTTTTAATCTCTCGCCAAGGGTTCGCAGACTTGACCTAAGATTTTCCGAAGCACTTTTTTTAAAATCCTTGCCAGAGCCCCAATCGTATAGTGTAGAGGATGCAAAATCTGTCGCAGCCGGTACAAGATATTTTCTGGCAAGGGGTAGTGCAGAACGAAAGAGCTTAGCAAACCAACTGCCAAGACCGTAACCAGACATTGACGAGCGACCCTTGTAGTAGTCCATTCCATTGCCCTGTTGTCTTGGGCCAAGAGTATTAACATAGCAGTCAATATCAGGACAAGTGAATACCACTTTTTTATTAGACATCTTGCCTTTGAACGATGGGTCGAAAATGGCATGTAATCACAGCCAAACCTTTTGAAATTGCTATGGGATCACCCAATTCGGTTCTTAGTATTAACTGACAGAGTTACAAATAGGAAGTGTTTACGGGAATATACTGAAGATGCTTTATATTGTAGTGGTGAATATGTTCTTGATTGGTTTTTCGTTCAAGAACTCGTAGGAGGGGAACATTTCAATTACGAACCCGAGACGTTTCTACAAATGATGCGTAGAGAAATATACAAGTATCTGTGGAGAATCCAGGCTGAAAGTAAGCAAAATTGAAATTAGTGATTCCGGCACTTTTACCATTGATTTTATTGAGCTTAAAGCCAAGAACATCCTTTAGATTATCGAGAATAACCTTTTCACTGGCAATTGGTGAACTAATGTAGATCTTGCCCTCCTCCTTTGAATAGTTGAAATGAAAAGCTCCTTTTTTATGAGCGGAAATTCTTTTATTAATAGAACGACATAAATCATTCATACAGGTGAGTTTCTCGTAGGGTAATTCAATGTATGGATAATCCATCCAATTGATTTTTTGAATTTGTTCTTGATCACCTGTTGGTGGAGGCGGCCAATCATAGGGTCTAATTTTTATTTCATATTTACGATCCTTTCTCAGGATGTCGTAGGTATTTTTGAGAATACAGTCGACAAGAGCCACTTCATACTTTCTATTGTCATCGAATTTGATGGTGGGGAAGAGTTTCGTCCAAAAAATCACTTGTTCTATTCAAGCAATTGTAGAGAGGATCAGAAACATTGGACATGAAAGTCATATAAAAATCATTGGGCATTGTCAATATCTTCAGCACTGACCCAAGAATCAAAATCTGAGTTGTATCCTAGCCAGCGAACAAGCAACTGTCTCTTGCCATGTCGTGTACGACTCTTTAATATCTTTTCAATTTGATACATTTCGCTAGTGTTTCTAACTTTTTACAGTTCATATTCATAAAAACCGCCGAGAATCTCATCATCTTTGGTGTCTCGCAGTCGATATGTCGTGGGCTCGGTGTCCAGGATTTCAAAAATATTGAAATCCCCTTTTCAAAAATATTGGTGGTTCTATTAATTCGAACAGTATCACCAACATTGAATTTCTTCTTCACATTTTTTTTCTCTTTTTCGCCATTGAAGTATTGCTTTAGAAAAGCATCAAATGTATTTTCATTGTAGTGAACATCCAGAGGACTTGAGTTGGACAGAGATCGATGGGGTCGATGGTTATATATCTGCATGACTTTATCTAAATTATGAATAAAAGCCGGTGTATTTTTCAGGGTACAATATCTTGAAATTAATAGACGAATCGTTCTTATTAATCGTTGAGGCAATGCAGCCTTTATCGGGCTGTGACTATGATAAAGTGTTGTATTATATTTCAATAGAACCTTTTGCACATGTGGATTAACAAATTCGCTGCCATATTCCGATTAAATTTTTCTATATGAATCCTGATCTAGAATCCCTTCAATGGCCCGAGCAACTTCTAAACCTCTCTTTGATCGCAGTGGAATTGCATAGGCATAGCGACTAAAGACACGGATTGGCACCAGAATATATTTGTAGGGCGCCTTGCGACGCTGTTGTATTGTGTCTGGAGTTAACAGATCCGTTTGCATTATATGCAGAAGGGAATAGGCTTTAGTTTGTCGATATTATTTGCTGCGTAGCATGTGATTCTGATGCAGTGTGAAACTCAGTTCATTCTCTAAATATTTTTTTGCTTTTTTCAATGTGGTGGTGGTGCCGGAGACAGCTTTAGAAAGCGTGGTGGGGGAACTTAAACTTCCCGCTTCACCAATATTTTCATAGACACCTTTCAGAATTTCATCCATTTTGAGCGTAAACACGTAGTGTAATGTCCACTCCCCTTTTGCACACTGGAGGGTGAATCAATTCGTCTTCGCTTTTGACTAGCAGCCACAGGTGTTGTAAAATCATTGCTGCTGCTGCTGATAGTATTTTCAAATACTGAATCTTCTTCTTCTTTTTTAAATGGTGTTGTTGGTGTTGGAAGAGGAGGACTATATTCTCTTAGTTTCTTTAGAATTTGCTTATTGCCAATAAGACTTTTGGGAAAGTTTGATACACACAGAAAGGTGTATAGATTATTGTCAAAGGATAAAAGTCCTTTACGATTCGTCACCATATCACAAATTAAATCAACTAGATTATAACTTTTTCCCTGAATTATAACTCGTTTCCCTGTGCTATCGACTTGAACTTGATGTTCATCAGCAGTTTCCAACATGAGATATGATAATACTCTTTTACTCTGTTCTCGATAGGTGAGTGGCAATAGGTTTCCAATTTTCAATACAATTGAATTCAATTCCTTCTCCTTTGATTGCAGTGCTGCTGCAGAATCTTGAGGAGATGTTTCCTGTTTAGAGGGATCAGTGGCGGCGGCGACGGTGGCAGGTCTCTCACGATAAGGTTTATGTTTGTCCACACGTCGCAATGCATCTTGAAGTAAAAGCAGTTTTTTGTCATCGGCAATATTCTCAACGTTAATGAATTTGCTTAGATTGTCTTCAAAATGTTCGACGGGCGACAGGACAAGTTCAAATGGTGTCAATTTATAGGGTTTTGCCATTCTCACTAGAGAAAACTGTTTACAAGTCCTGCAATTATTGGCAGTAAAAGTGTGAAAAAGCTACCACCTGCTTGAAGGAGTCGTTTTCTTTTTAAATTTTACCCATGTTTTTACAATCCAAGGCGCGTACACTGGAACGATGTTGCTTTGTATGTTGTCTAACACCTTCTGGCAGTTGAAAATTTCCCTCAGTTAAATTTAAACAAAGTTCAGATATTAGATTAATGAAATCATTGTCAACACCATGTTTGAGTATAGACTTTCTAAGCAATGGTTTTGAAGTGCTTAAAACTGAAAAAAAATGCCGTTGTTCGTGTAGTTTCTTCAGTGTCCTAATGGCGACTAATAGCCTTTTCTACTGTTCACCGGAAGATATGCTGTAATTTAATTGTCGAAAATGTCGGTGACAACTCGTACATTTTCGGGCGTACTCTGATTAAGATCCAACAAAATGTAGCCATAGGGTTTGTTAATCGCCTGAGTTTACGCTGACAACAGAAATTTAGGGGCGCCGGGGTATATCTGCTTATTGAGAGTTATGAGTGAGCTAGAATCACGAACAACTCGATAGATAATATAGACGGTGCAATTCAAAGCAAGGGTTCACATACATTTGCTCTGATGAAACAGATTGTGTAGAACCAGAGTTATTGAAATGTCTTCATGGTGGGAGCGAACAGTGAACAGTTGCAGCAGTTCATGCGAGAACTGTTCAATGGATTCAGCCAAATCATCAATAATCAGCCAAGAGTTCGGTTCAATAATATTGAAAACATCAAGTTCCTGTATGAATTGTATTGGTATGGTTGTGGCAATAGCTTTTATTTTATCATAGGATTCCTGCCAAACACTGTAGCAATAGTAGATTTTTTTTCGGCTTCTTCAAAAACATTTTATCGCAATTTTGAATTATTTTAGCTAAAAGTGTTGTTTTCCCCTACATTGATGGACCACACAGAAACGATCTGAATGGTGTTTTAAATTGATACATGCTGCTGCTGTTGACAACAGTTGGACTACAAATAACTGTAAATCATACTTGTCCAATGAATAAGTAGTAATTTTTCCCCATAGATCTATCTATTCAAGAACAACAAAAAAACAATATTTCATGGCAGCATTTATTTCGGCACTGCATGAAAACAAATATTTGCAGTCAACATGAACTCGGCAACGATAAAAATAATAACACTTGTTCAACAAGAACAGTTGACAAAATTTCATAGTCAACATGAAAACTCTATTTGTTCAACATGAACTGCTCGGCAATGATTTAGACACTCTATGTACAATAAAAAAAACACTTTTGTCCATCATCAGCACTTATTGTCTTTTTTAAAAACACTTTTTGTCCATCATCAACACTTTTCTGTACCTGACAACATCTTTTAAAGCACTTATTGTCAACTTTTCTGTACAAAAAAACAAAACAAAAAAAAAACACTTTTCTATACAACAACGACAACAACAAGAGAAAAAAACACTTGAAAATACACACACGGAAACGCTAGCACAGTTGAACACATTACGGTGAATTTAAAGGTGTGGGCAACCCCCGGGGACCGCGGGGCCGACGGCCGGCCGGCCGCGGGCGGGACCCCCCCCCCCCTGGGCGGCCGCGGGAAGGACCCTCCCCCCTCCCCCTCCCCCGGAGCCGCGGTGGAAAAAACACTACAATAGTTGTCCGATCACTGCGACGGCTGCTACAGGTTAGGTTAGTTAAGGTTGGGTTAGTAGTGGTTGGGTTAGTGGTGGTTAGATGAACAGTTGAGTTAAGGTGGTTAGATTGTCAGGTTAGTTAATTTATGAACAGGTTGGTGGTGGTTAGTTGGTTAGTGGTTAGGTTAGTTGGTTGGCATAGTTCAGATTAGGTTAATTTATCCAGACCAAGTTGATTGCGATAGTCTATGCATTCAACTCGGTCTGAAATACGGTAGTGGCCGTGGGGTAGGACAGTCACACCATTCTCGAGCACATAGACTTTGTCGGATATACACGACATTGCATTCTTCTCCACTCTCACAGTATAATTTTTATTCTGTAGAGAGCGAATTGCAAGCACTTGTGCTCTCGGCACTAGGATACTTTCCACACAGTCTCTATACATCCTCATGTTGAAATTGTTCTTTACACCGTATGTTGGCACCCCTGTACACGCCTTCTTTTCTTCCCCACTCTCTGGTTCCACACACGAAAATTTGGGACCTAGAAACAATCATCGGGATATCAAATCAATCCCCATCTCTGATGTTAACTTTAATAGTTGGTTTGGGGCTTGACGTTTCACCAACTCGGGGTAGAGTGATGGATTCCAGTTGGTGAAATCCATCCGCGAGCTGATGTGTTCCCCCTTTTCTAAATCACCCAATAAATCCAATTCAGTCCCATTTACTTTTAACAGCAGAGAATCTGTATCTCCATAGTAAACTTGAACCTCCCCCTCCCGTGGCCATTGCACCTTGCACACATTGTAAAAGAACGACAACATGAGCTTTTTTTAAATTTCCAGTACTGAACTGCCGCCTGCACTATTTTTGTTCAGTACCACATTTCGCTTTCGCCTGTGTAAAAGAACCATGCCAGTCTCTATGCTCGTGAACGATGTAAAATTAGGGTCGGTAATAATTCGTGCACAATCTAGAGGGTCAGTCACGACGTCGCAGCGAGATCTATTACGAACGCTTTCACACATTTTGCCAAACGCTGAATTTAGAATCAGGTTATATATTTCCTTCTCCACCTTTGAATTTGCCCTAGAGCGTTTATCGACAAAGGTGTCGATAAACGTTTTCAAATATGGTCGCTGATTGAACTGCAGGACCCTGTGTATTTTGGTGATCTTGAAACCATTGATCACCATCCAGTGCAAAAGCACATTGTGAACAACGATATTCTCCTTAGGGTCCAAATCAGCAATCAGTTTCTGTTTGGAGGGAGTCTAGTGCATCCCCATATCCTCAACCAATGATCGATTGTAGGGGCTCAGAGAGTCCCTGCTCACCGGCCGATTGATACAGGGAAAGACAAAATCTTTGACTGAGTCGTGAAGCGCCAGCGGAATGTGACCGTCAACTTCAAAGAACCATCCTTGTGGCCCGTTGTCCTCGACGGTGGTAATGTCGGGGAACTCACAAGGATTCTCAAGCCATTGATAGTTTCCACACGGCAAAGAGTAGTGAGACATTGCCGAGGGGTACAATGAGTTTATGTCTAAGAACACTGCAGTTGACTTTGCACCGGTGCTGTTTTGTCCGCTCGGATCGGTTGTCAAGACGCGATCCCCATGTAAAACATACCCTCCCCTCATTGAACGCTCTACAAAAAGGTGTTGATCTACAACAGTTATTAGGCGTATTTCCTCCCTACTAATTTTGAAAACTAAGTTCTTCACTAAATGTGGTGTGGAAAAATAATAACCTATATCTAACCCGAACTCTGAAAGGATTTGGTCTGTGTTCTTACAGACTATATCCAACAGAGTTAGAACGTCACTGGCCAAGTATAGTCTACAATAATCCCACCTATTTTTACATTTCCCCTGGGACAAAACCTTCTTGGCAAACTCTTACTCCTTGGCTGTGCATTCACTCTTTGTCAATGAATTATAAAAAACTTCAATTGGAGGTAGTTTCACCTCGCATAAGCAAGTGTCAGAACAATTATAGTCATATGCGTACATACCTTTGCAGGTCAACAGGTCATACATTTTACCGTCTGAAAAGTGCTGTTTAAGCAACGGAGAGCTATCAAAGTTGTCGCTTTTTTGCAGTTGAATCAATTGACTCAATGCCTTGGGAAAAATAATAAAGGAATCAAAAAACCTGATTTTATTCCAGCACGTATGCCCATTATCCACTGCCTGCCATTTCAGCTCGAGAAGCAGCAACTTCTCAGCCGATTTGGGAATTATGTTATAGGTAAATGAACTATTTACCCATGGACAATCTACTCCCCCTTCCTCCCTATGCATACGTGCCAGTGCCGGTAAAATAAATTTTAAGTCATAATTAGAGCTGTGGATAAAAACAGGGATAAAAAACTGCTGGCTAACATTTAAATTACACGATTGATGCGCAACCCCCCTAAAATTACTACCCCCCGAGGATATTTCCTGCCACAAGTGATTATGATCTCTGACTTTCCCCCTCCCCCTCTTTTCCCTTTAGTCCCCTTATCCACCTCTACAAACTCCCCCTTACATAGCCAACATATTTTTTGATTTTTAATCGCGAGACAATCCTCTGCAGACAACACCCTTGGATAATGGGTATTTCTCAAACGAGAAATAGCACCATTAGCCGTGGCAATCAGTTGAGTCAGTGCCATGTCCATGAACTCGGGCCCCTCATCCAATGTTTCTACTATTTCTAACAACTACATGGTGTTAGAACTATCTCTTTGTGCGTGAGCATCGGACAATGCAATAGCCTTGTGTTCTTTGACTCGGTTTGGATATTGGGGGTCATTCACCTCCACCAACTGAGCTTCACAATCTAATGATATTTTGTTGCACTGGAGAAGTGTATTCTGGAAATTTTTAAATCGTAGAATAGCCCTATCCCCTGAAACCGATTCCACTGTCTGATAGCCATGCTGTCTACAATGCTTCATATGATTTTGTAACTTTAGTTCAGTCCAAAATCTAGAGAGGCATGTTGGACAGTAGAAACATACCCCTATATTCTTAGCCTCCCCCAGAACTCTACTAATGTCTGTAATAGGATTAAAATGGCCACTTGAATTGGCACGGTCACTAGGTGGTGGGCATAACAACCAAACCCAGTGTCTAATCAAATCAATTGACGGGCCCCTTACGGAGAAGACCACCCCCTTCTTTTTGAAAAAAACCCCATCTTCAAATTCAGTTTCATACTGAACCACAGTAACGCCGATATTTAAGTGGGCATTAGCCCTTTCAAAAATATCAATGGATCTTAGCGTTACTGGGTATTTCCCCTCTAAACACGAAAAATCTACAATGGGGAAATCGGACCCTTCCTTCCCAAGTATAGCCCAATTGTCTAAATTCGTCTTGGTAGCGTCCCGAGCTAGAGGCTCGTATGCTGATATGAGGAAAGCATATCTGAAACACATTTGACCTGTTTCAAGACCGATCCGCTGGACACCTTTACAACCTTCTAGATCTGGATTATATTTTAAAACTGTATCCCTTTCATGCCCACCTGTCCCCCCTCTTAAAATAAAATCTTTCTTAAATTTACAAATATTAACACTTAAATTTTCAACAAAAAGAACTAGAGATCCACTACCATTTTCAATATAGTTCTCGATATGCGTTATAATTTGATCTACCCAATCCATGAAAGCACCCCCAAAATTTTCTAAATTCGAATAAACCAAACGCATCTCGGAATGTACATAATGATAATAAACTTCACTTTTCCCCTCATTTAAATAGAACACTTTTAGAACAATGGAAACCTTAATTGAATCCCTACCTCCCCACAACTGAATTTGGTTCTCCAGAAGTGCACGAATTTTATCTACATAGTTGTGCACAATTTCTACAGGGTCAAAAACAAATTTTCCCCCCATAAGTGTATTAAAGGGATCACCAAACGTCGCAGTGTAAACATCTATTGCATTTAAAATTCTGCTGGTCAATTGAAAATCGGGAAATGTTGTACCCCCCTCCCCCTCTTGTATATTAACCTCTCCCCCAAGTTGTTCAACAAGATTTGGCAAACGTTCCTCTGTAGTTGTTCGAAGTGGATTCGTGTAATCAGTGGGGGGGAGGGTTCCATGTTAAGTCCCGTGTAAATCCTCTAAAAGCTACAAAGTCTTTGGACTTAGAACAGGTAAGTCTCTCTACTCAATTGTGCAATTATCTAAATTAAAAAAATTTATTAAGTAAATAATTGATATTTCCAGGTATTTCATTATCGATACCTTGCCAAGACATTTCATTTTCACGATACTCCAAAGATGCAACGCCTTCCTCTTCTTCACTCGATGGCGAGTAGGGGACCAATGCACCAACCTATAAATGAAAAATTAGCTTATTTTCAAAGTGTTCAAATCATCCCCTACTGCTTTTAAAATTTGGATTATTATTGCTTAATAACATTTGGTTAATTCAACTGAAAGTTCCAACTTAACGACAATCAAAGATATGACATAGAAGACGGCAATTTGTTCGTTTATTTTCAAAGTGTTAAAAAAAAATTTTTTTTTTTGTGGTGCTTCTCTGGCCCGCAGCGCATCCTGCGGCGCTTTCCTGGCCCGCAGCGCATCTTTGTGGCGCATCCCTGTGGCACTTCTCGGGCCCGCAGAGCTTCCTGCGGTGCTTCTCGATATATATATATATATATATATTAGGCCGATCAGAGATGCGGTACCCACACCCCCCCCCCCGAGCCCGCATCCATTTGTGGGTATCATTTGTTTAGAATAAACTATATTTTCTGCTAGAAATAGTTATTTTTAGCAGTCCTTAGACATTACGAGATAACCAAATCTGTAAATTAGATATCTGTAAACCCAATTTTGCGTACCATTAATTAGAATTAACTATAGTTTTTGCTAGAAATATCCGATCATGAAAATTAAGTGTATAAATCCATTTTTTTGTCTACCATCTATTTAGATTAAGCTATACCCAAACAATAGCCTACTTGCACAAACTAAGATATAAACTCCCAACATTTAATTCTATCGAGCAATGTTGAAGCAGCTTCTCGAGCCCGCAACGCTTCCCATAGCGCTTCTCCTGCCCGCAGCGCTTCTCGGACCCGCGGCATATCTTATATTAGTATAAGATATTTACAGTCTAAAACGTCACATGACATAGAAGACGGCAATTTGATATTGTTCAAACAATCCCTCCAAATAAAATTTCATATTAATACTCTTTATCTGCTCTGGGAAAAAAAAAATAAAACAAAAAACATGATTTGAAAAGGATAGCCATCTCCTGTCATGATACACAACTCATTCCGATAGAAAGTCGTTTTTTAAGAAATTTGTATAAACAAGATTAACCTTTCGTTTATATCACGATAGAAATTACCTAACCTTACTTAGACCAGAATATAGTGCATTTTTTTTTTTGGCTTCACTAATCTAATTTAGCAAAAGGGTGAATGCATGCACTTGACATGATTCAAAGGGAGAACATTATATTTCCTTTGGGGAGAAAAAATCTTTTAATATCCCACTGAGATATACTTTTACGCAGTGTTCGAAAATGGTGCATGTAGAAGAGACCTATAATAGTTGGAAGAAATTGATAGAAATTTCCATATGATAGGTAGGAAAAAAATGCTTACATTTGCAAAGTCCGAGGGCAGTATTTGAATGCCCGAAGGCCCAGGTTGTGTGTGTTGGTGGGCTGGGGGGGCGGCAGCGCTATGTTCTTGCACAGCTGGGCCAGCAATGTCATGGGCTTGTGGAGTTGGAGCATCGTGGCTCACCATCATGTGAGCAGTCATCCACTCTCTTTTTAGCTTTCTACATGACTGCATAGGGGCTGGCACTGATGGGACTGCCACACCCTCTCTGGCTTTCTTAGCGGGTGGCGGCGACGGGCATTCTTCATAATTGGCCTTAAAAAGAAGAGAAAAAAGTTAGTATTGAAATAATTTGCCCCTTTTTTACAGAAAGAAAGTTAGTATCATCATCCGCATAATTTTGTTTAGAAAAGCATTTATCACTAAGAAGCCCCCTCCCCCTAAACCCAAAAGCAAAGCAAAAAGTAAAATTTACGAGAAATGCTCCTATTTTTACCATGTTGAGAAAAAATTAAATACACAACTTGTGAGAAATCAAACCCGAAAAGCATAGAACTTCTATTTTTACCATTTACACAATACATCCCCGTCCCCCCGCGTCCCCCTAGAAACACTGAGTACTCAAAATGAAAAACAAATACTATATGAAACTATTTATCATGAGCAACACCTGATCCCTCTTGCAATTTATAAGATTTACCCTATCGCTAATTCGACTGGAAAAAAAAGTGTCTTTCTGTGAAACCTACAAAAAGCTTAATCCTCTGGTTTCGTAGATACCGGATGACCATTGACAGGATGTGATAATTAACCCATATTTAAATCTTTGCGGAACCGATAAAAGATAGGGTAACGTCTTAAATGGAAACTGTTTATTAATAGCTGACAGAAGTCAATTGTCACTTTAGATAGAAATAAAGAAAGAATAAATTTATTGAAAAAAGAGAAATATTTCTATTAGCAAGAATTATACCTGTAAAATCAGAGTGGGGGTGGGGAGGGGTGTCAGGTTTATGTAATAAAAAGAACATATTTTATGTTTTCTAGTGAGTATAAAGATTGCACGGTGGTTAGGTTTGTGGGGGGAGGGGGTACTTACCTAAATATACTAGAGGGTGACTAAGGAAAATAATTTTATTTTGAAAATAAAAATGTATTAAATCAGAACTTACATGGTAAATTGAAGTTGCCAAGGCTTCAAGTTCATCAATATCATTCATAGTTGCTTCAATTGTGTCACAATACTTTCTGATAATTTAATCACATTGCATGCCCGTTATATACGAAATCTCAAGGGCGAATTGTTATGTAACGGGGGGAAAACCATACGTAACCAGCTCTCTGATTGTCTGAGAAGGAAGATGTATTTGACTCGCTGATTGGCTGAGAAGGATGCATGTACTTCCAGTTTCCTATTCCAGGACACCTTGACATTCATCCTTAGCATGCACCTGTCCAAAACAACAATAATAAATAAATCCCTCAGGCCTAAGGATTAAAGAAACCATAATGTTTCTTAATTCCCCCTTCGTGAACCAATAATTTCCCCTAGCGATTATGTAAATCAATTTCTCAGGTTAGGCTAGCCAAACAACAATGAAGCCATGTTTGTTTCTTAATTCCCCCTTCGTGAACCAATAATTTCCCGTAGCGATTATGTAAATCAATTTCTCAGGTCTGGCTAGCCAAACAACAATGAAGCCATGTTTGTTTCTTAATTCCCCCCTTCGTGAACCAATAATTCCCCCATCGATTATGTAAATCACCCCCAGTGTCATTACACCTGGACAAACAACAGCAAATAAATCGACCTTGACCCCCATTAGACTCGATCGATAATCCTTGAATAAATTATGTCCCGTCAGCATTAAACTAAATTGTAGATGGCAGCAGGGGTGGGTGTCACGACCTCCTGATAGGGTTCTACTCACCATTCTGGAATCTGAGTCATGCAAGACTTTCAATCTGCAACATTGAAGAATCAAATGTTGGGCTCTTGAGCCTCTACCCCTTTCATTATTCTCCACCCTGAGTTTGCACTTATAAACTTATTACACCATCTTTCGACCCATGATGGTATAGGGATTATCTTGGTTTTGTCGTCACTAATTAAAATGCAAATAGTTAAAAATGATTAAGATTTCGGCATGAATAATGCTCTAAGGCACAGTGCACTAAATACATATTTGAGAAATGTTGTTCCTTTTCCACTAAATTGGTATGTAAGGCTTTCCAAAATTGTTCTTCATAAATCTGACCCTATTATTGCAATATACAAGCTCAATGTAAACAACCTTAAATAAATTTTCACCAAAAAGAGTATTTAAAAATTTCTCAGGCAGTTGATGCATAAAACCTATGTCAACACACGGGCAACCGAAGTCACCATGGTTGGATTTTAGTATATTTGGAGACGTGCAATAGTGGTTTCTAAAACAGTAGTCTTTAGAGAATTATAAAAAATAAATTGTATAAAGATATAAAAGGAGGAATTAGTCCATAACGATAGAACCTTTGTGCATCCCTGGTTTCAGGTACTTTATTATGGAAAATATATATAACCTGAGTATTGCAGTTACCCCCAGTAAAAAACAAAAAAACAAAAAAAAAACAAGAGCGATACTAGGACGTGCATCGAATCGGACGGTTGAAGGAAGTCATGTCTGGGCTTTAAAGGATTGGTTTTTACTTGATGAACAATAGCTGCGTAGGTATTTAACCCACACATTCTTCCATAAGTCAAGGGGATTTTGATAATGTCTGTTATTTCAGCATCTTTTGCCTTCTTTCTAGAGAGATCCAGGTTTTCAGCCCGGATGTAAGGACCCTACCTCCACAAATGAACTACCAATTTTGCCAAACGAGTTTTTCTGCAATTGGGCCGAATGTGGTCTAAAATTTAATGACCCTCAGTTGTTCTATTGGCATGTCCGTGGCCATATAAACTATGGTGAATCAGAAACCTGTGAGTGGGAAGGTAACCTATACTTCATTTTTCAAGTTTCTTTTTATATTTTTTAGTTTTGTTTTTATTTAATTGATCCTTCTAAACTGTAAAATAAAAATGAAAGCTTGGAGTGGACTCAATCTAATCCAGTTTTTAACTCATTAAGTTTGGTCATACAACTTAATTAACTGCCAGCATAAACCTTACAATTTAACGCTAACAAGGCTTTGTATATCTAAAATTCATATATTATTCGGTGTAGATTTTTACAATGCTTTTTTCCTGGCTTTTAACAAACATAAGGGTAAGTTTGTAGACGGGCATATTAATCCCTGGGCTTGTAAAAGAAACGGCAAGTTTGCAAACCAGGTGTACAATAAAAAATGGGGAAGATTTTTAAAAATGATAAGTAGCATTTCTTTAAATATTCCTAAGTAATGAGATATCACTATATTTTCTTGCATTTCTTTAAAGAAGGACTCTTTATTCAATAGTGGTTCCTAAAAAATAAGCATCCCCTATTATTACATTTTCCAAGTAGTTTAATAATTGGATTCTGTTTCACTTAACCATATCGTTTGTTGAATACCTTATAAGAACGTACTTTTGAGGCTAGGTTAGCTGTAATGACCTTTAGATATTAGGCAGGTTGCTATTGTTCACCCACAGTCAAATTACCCATAGGGCTACTTGGCATTTTAACTTTGTTTTGAAAGGCCTAAGATTGATTATTCAAGAGCGTTTTCTAAAGACTTTAAAATTTAATCACATTCTTTCTTTCATCTTAATTGCCCAGTCGCCGCCAATCGTTTCTAAATAATAAAAATTTTTAAACCCGCCCTTGCTACATAGGAAGCGGAGTAAGTTAAAAAGAAAAAATTAAAAACGAAGACAAAAAACAGCTTAAACATGTATTCCTGACAAAAGTCACAAAACAAGTGTAGTAAGTAACACCAAAAAGACAAAAGAAATAAAAAGATATACAGACAATTTATTTGTTTGAAGTATTTCCAGAAATAAAACGTATCAAACACAAATTTATATAATTTATAAAACAGCTGGGTTTGATTCTAACGTCTGTGCCAGGGTTGGTCGGACCAACTATGTAACAAGGTTAAATCGACCTAATCGTAGGTAAACTTCCTCCTTTAATTTCGAATGTAAATTTTCATATGGAGTCCATATATGTGTCGCGCCAAACTTTTAAATAACATTACGGCTTTTACATTTATAATACCGGAAATAAGGAACGCTTATATTTCCCATTTCATTAGCACCCAAAAAGGGGCGCAAACCTGATAGAAAAAGAATGGACTTGTCACAATACGTTGAATAAAGTCCTGTCAAGGCTTTATGAGAAATCGGTGTTGGTTTGGATTAGTCCATACTCAGAATTTTTTTTCTTTCTTTCTTTTTTAGCGTAGATGTCGCTACAGATAATAAGGCACCAATTAGAGAATTCGGTAATATCTTGAATAGTTTATTATTGTGTCACCTCCATCTGTTTTGGCAGGAAATATAGATTTAAACAATCCTGATGATAACCGCAGAGGATAGGTTGAAATATTGCTTCATTCTCCGATTGATGCCTAATTATCCATAGTCGTAAGGTGGGCTTAGACGCTTTCTTCCAATTGTGCACCCATCAGAATGGCTTAAGAAAATATATCAGATTTTCAAATTTTTGAACCTATTTTCTGGTAGGATTATGGTCTTTTGGAGTTTTCGATTTCTTACCTGAGAATAAAGATACGATTCACTCTCTCTCTCTCTCTCTCTCTCCCTCCTTCTCTCTCTCTCCTTTTTTTTCTCTCTCCTTCTCTCCCTCTCTCTCTCGTCTCACATATAGTCACTTTAGCGAATACCGCCTATGCTTAGGAACCGTACCTGAAACTGTCATTAAGTTGCCTTCTAGTAATTTTAGTGCTAAGACTTATCTTTCTAAATTTTTTTATTTGATTTCTTTTCTATAACTTTTTTTAGGATGCCGTTACAAACACGGATGCAGGAGTAAATTTTTGAGGCATCTGATGAGGCATAGTGGAGAGCAGACTCATTCATGTCCATTCTGCGGTCTTTCTTTTTCCGGAAAAGAACGTTTAAAGGAGCACTGGCTGAGGGTTGAACATGTTCCTGTTGGTGGTGCTCCATTTGAATGTACTAGATGTTCAAAAACATTTGTCAGTCTTGTTCTGCTAAAAGTAAAGTAACTTTTTTTTTTTTTTTTTTTTTAATACAACAATCACTGAAGGCCGTAAAGGCTGCTGACGTCTCTCTCATCAGAATTTCCGGACAACATTGCATGTGAAAATCTAATATATTAGTCGGACAAGTAAAAGCAAGTATATTAGTCAATTAATTATTTGATCGATCTGTCGCCAATTATCTAATTGATTGTTTAATCGACATTTAATTGATCGGTCACCAATTTAGCATATGCTCTGCTCTAGTAAGGTTTTTGTAAAGAGCAAGTAATCTCTGTAACGTCGAAGTTGACGGCTGAAGGAGGCAATGGCCTCCTTCAGCCGTGAATGAAGGAGGCAGTACCTTATGTAATTTTACTCTTTTTAAGTTTTAACATCTTTGCTTGCGTTTAACTAAACATATATTTATTTCTATTCATTTTTCTGTAGATGTATTGTATTACGGATCACTAAAACACTCAATGAAGAAACATAATTTGCAATGATTTTTACCTGTTTCCAGTAAAGGGACAACTAGATTAAAACCCGTGATAAAATGAAAATTTGAAGTTGGAACTAAAGAGTTAGCCTCCATCTCTTATAAGAGAAACAATCGTATAAATTTTAAAGTTATGAAAACACAAAGAAAAAAAATTGCCCACAATAAGATCTAAAGCTGCATCTTCACAAAGTATAATGTTTTAGTAGGTCAGTTCGTACCCTACGCAACTTCAATAAGTTCGTGAACCTAGATTGCGTATAATTAATCGGTTTGAAATTTTAGCATAGACGATTAGAATAATAAAAAAAGAAATTGATGGTAATTTGTCTTTCATTGGTAGTTAGTTTTGGATCCAGAATTTTGAGATTTGAGCTTCCTGTCTTTTTATGCAAGGTTGTTTTGTTGCATTTTTTTTTCTTTTTTCATATTTGTATATATTCAACTGCCAAATGTAACAAAAATAAGCTGTACCTGAGCTAGGGGCTGATCGGCACCCCCTTAATTCGTCACTGACACTGCTGTGTGGTAGCAGTGGATGTAACAAATTACATCAAGGTATTGTATTAAATGTGAAAGTAGATAGGAAAGCTTCAAACAAATGCGCCTTTGTGTGTTGGTACATCTTCGAAAATATTGAAGTTAAGTACTTAGCTATTAAACAGTATTTTAAATTTATTGGTTATCTCATGAATCTGACGACATTTTAATGCTAAGAGGGCCGAAATTTTTTTTTTTTTTTTTTTTGTTACAAAACCCACAGAATTTTATGAATATGTGAGTACAAGGAACGAAAAAGGGAAAGAAATTTGGTTTATAGCATCGCTGATGTATGAAAGGGGAAAGCAAGAATGAAAGATTAGTGACCAGTGTGCCACTGGGTGACAGAACATGATCATAGATCTCTATTCATTACTTTTGTATCATATAGTTTTTCTTATACTACATTAAATTGTTTTGAGACTTGGATTCTAACAGCCAAATGAATAAATAGATGATCATTTTAATACAACTAGAATTATATTCCCCGCTACGATTTCTTTTTTTTTTGGAAATCTAAAGTTTATTTTCTTCTTTTTTGTCTTTTAGGGGGGGGGGGGTATTACCAGAGTATCCTTTATTAAGATGGGGCGTTAAAATGCAGAAGTATAAAATTGAGGCCAGGGTTTTCCTATTTCCTGTGGCTTTCTCCAGATTTATCTTGAGAAATTTCTTCTTGATGCGCAATCCTTCTCGATGTGTCCAAACATGATTATAATGACGAGGTTCAGTCACAGAATTGGATTACCAAAATTTATAATCGACCAGTATGAAGCTCTATGTTTTCTTGAATATTATTTTGTTTGGGTTGGTAGGCTAAATCTTTTAGATTAAAGTTTGCTTTATTTGTAGCTTATAGCACCACTAAAAAGGTTACCGGATTATAAAATGCTATGAGATGAAGGGTATCGAACAAATGAACACTTGTAGCACCTTCGAAGAGCTAAAAATGGCAGCTTTTATATTTTTATTTGTACAAGTCATTCTGACTACCCTTTTTAAAAAAAAAAAAAAAAAATAGAACTCAATCGCTTTTGCAAATATGCTTGATCATTAATTTCGTTGGAAAAAAGAAATTTTCTACATCTTTCTTTTCTTTTGTCCTACTAAATACTTTTGAATACAGGGCTGTGAAACATTGAGAATTGGACCTTGAATCTTTACGCAATATATTTTGATCCTGAATTATCGACTTCCTGTAGTTGCTGCTATTTTCACCCCCAGCCAGGGTTTTTCTATGCTCTCTTCATTATTCTCTATCGTCCTTGGTTGCAAAAAAATTATTTTCGATTTACACTAACAGTTTTTTTTTATTTTTTTTATCAATCAATTTATTTTTTTTATCCCAGTAGAGCTACATGACAAAAGGAACTTCTATTAACGTATATGCTACTTTATTATGTTATCATTCTAACTCATTTGACGTCTATTTGAAAGTGGCGTTTGACATCCCTTAGGCCAACAAATCATTCATATCAGTGTTTCTTTTTTATCTTCATGTTTGTTTTGTGTATTGGGGGGAGGGGGTAGAAGGTTTTCATGGTCATAGCCAACTGAAAATCTTTCTTTCTTTGATATGGATAAAAAATAATCCTGTCGACTTAGCTTATCTATTAATGTCCTTTTTGGCAGAAAATGCCTTACATAGTGGCATTTCTGGCCTCTCTTATAGCCCAGGCAAAATTATGATTAGTGTGCCTCACCCCTCGTGTTTCCCAAAAAATGTTCAGGCCGAATTCTATTAAAATTTTCATTATTAACAAAGTTATTTTCCATTTATCAATTAATTTTTAATTTATGTTTATTATTTTTAATTTGCTATTTAAATTATTCAATTTTTTAATGGCGCCCTTAAAATTTCTGCGCCTGGCACGAGTGCCCCCTCTTTCCATCCCCTTAAACCAACTTTAATCTTACGCGAAGAATTCATGGATGTTATACGTGCTAAGATTATTAAAACTGATAAGTTCTCAAGTAATATTTTCCTGGAACTAGGTGCAAGGGATACAGTAACTAGTTATCTCATGGAGTTTGCAATAGAAAAAGAATTTTAGGATCAGATTAATAAATTATAATGTTTCACATGTAATAGGAATAATTTAATTTCTCTTCTTTTCAATATGATTTTTTTTTTCACTTTGTCAATTTATTCAGGAGCATCAGCGAGTCCACGCAGCAATCAAGACTTTCAGTTGCTCTATATGTGGACCATCCAAGCTTTTCCCCTATCAGTCAAAGCTCGATCGGCATATTGCACAAGTACACTCGTCACGAAGGTCTTTTCAGTGCACCGTCTGTTCTTATGCGTAAGTATTCAGAATTTGGAAAGATCTGTGAGAAGAATTGTTACAGAGCTCTATAGGATAGGAGGTAACCGTACTCTTCAAGGACGGGTTACTCCTATCGAATTTTAGGGCGTAACTGAATTAGGCTTAATCGGCTGGTAATTTATATTAATTTTTCTATAATTTTTATAAAATTTTTCTTTTTTCTATTTAAACTTAACCGTTCTTTTACTTCCTAATTGTCTGTCTTATTGCGAACGTTTTTCCATATTGCACATTTTTGTTGCTGTATTTTTTACTATGTTAGGTCTGGCGAAAACTAGCAGCTTTTTTTGCTCTTTTATTCGTTTGCTTTGCATTTATTTTTGCGTCGTGGATCAGCCGGCCTAAGAGATTTCATTGTTTTTTTTGTTTTTTTTTTCAACTGTAACGGCGATCTTCGGTGAAGTTATGGGGAGGTTTTAAAGAGGAAGCTTTGAATTGACTGGAATGGAAGGGGTGCATGTGTTGCTGTGTTGGCTATAGGTGGTTTGGTGCCGCAGAGAGTTAGTAAAATAGTAGTAGAATAATTAAAATTAGTTGGTAAGTCGGTATTGGACGATTCTAGGCAGTAAATTAAACAAGTACTGCATGTTCCTGTAGTCAAAAGCATATTATGGAACATAGGCTTCATCAAACCATTTATTAATGAAAGCTAATAATAATTTATTAATTGTTAATGAACATTTATTTATGTTCAACAGTTAGAAATACTATTGAAATGTATTTCAGATATAAATTTTTCTTTTTAATTGTAGTGCGTGTATCTTAAACTGGTGAACCTTTCTTAAATGTCAGTAGATGTAAATTAAACTGCCTTTATTTGAAGCTAAAATAAGATTTTCTGTTGAAAGAAATTTATACATCACATAGTTTAAATTATGATCGGATATATGAATTTCTATGAAATTGAACAAAACTTGTGTTAGATAGATACTTTATTTGTGGCTTGACTGGAATCCCGTAATTTCACATCTACAATAAATGTAAATTGGCAAAAAAAGAACAGGAAAATAAACGCAGCAAAATTAAAAAAAGAAACACTACGGATAAAAAAAGAAGGCTACAAACTGAATAGTAAGCTTGTCTGTTTAGAAATCAACTACATTCATTAAATGAACCGGCTTATATAAATGGACGTTGCACTACTAAGGACCTAGTAAATTTACTGTCACTATTTAAATACATATTAAATGGGAAACAGATCAATTAGTTGTTTAAGCATTTCATCAACAGCAAGTGAACAGAAATTTATGGAGGATGTGAAGGCAATTCTTAACACTAGCGAACGAGCAAATTGGAGTGGCATTTTCTATTTTGTAGTAAACAATTTTGTCGGTTTAAAGCCCCTATCTGCCAAAATATGAAATTTCGTAATTGTTTCAAGAGGGACGGACATATGTGCGTGTTTTTTTTGTTTTTTTTCAGTGATCATAATCTACCAATTGTCCTACAATATCTAAAGAAGGCTCATTGGAAAGGAAACTAAAGACTCTAGTTCTCCTTATAACTAGCAAATAGATTATGTCAGAGCAAAGTGGTCTTTTTTTGCCATTTTGTGGTGAAAATCGACAATTTTAGCCGAAGATGGAGTGAAAATTCTGAAATAGTGAATCAATTCAAAACTATTGAAAAACTATATATTGAGCTTTTCACCTTCAGAGGGAGTAATGCCACGCAGTTGCGTATTCGTTCCAAATGATATGGATATAGATTTTGTTTTTAACTGAACCGGAAACCTGGAATTTCAGCAAAATACAAAAAAAGGAGCACATATAAAGAAGAGAAAGAAGAGAGAAAAATCATGAGCTAAACAGTAAGCATATCACCTTAGGAATCAACTATGTTGTTGATTTGAATCAGTGAGAATTTGAAGAACTAAGGTCCTAGTAAGTTTATATAGATTAAGTAAGTACAAATTAAATGGATTAGAGATTAACATCTCGTTTGAACGTTTATTAAAAACGAGCGAGGAAGTAATAGTAATTTTTAACACCACCACACGAGCACAGTAAAGTGTCTCTTTTTCCAATTCTATGTAGGAAATAATTTGAGAGACTGTGACTGCTTATAAATTGTGGTAAGTAAGGAGAAAGGTTAAATCTTTTACGAGATATAAGTTCATTTATATTACGAACAAAATTCATCGTCCAACTGCTGACGAAATTTTCAAACCTAGTATACTAATTGTAATATACTGTATTGGATAGAACAGCATGTTGAATAACAAGAGAAGGATTATTATTTTTTAATTGTAATGTTGTAATATTTAATTTTTCAGTAAAGGGGCTGTGATCAGTGAAATCACTTTATAACTCAATCACCCATAAGGTTTCGCTATAAAAGAGCAAGTTTCATAATTTTATGTACTGGACAAAAAGCCCATTGTAAGGCTTTTGAGCCTCATAGCCTCGCAACTAAATCTTGATCTATGAGTTCTTAAAATACACAGGTATATGAGGTTTTAAAATATACCGTTATGTGTAAACTTGCTAAGTCATTTTTTCAAGGAGACGACATTGGGAAACCGTCTCTACTATGTTTCTACGTATTACTAATCATAAATTGAACAGCACTCAGCGCTGGTCAGCCCAAAATTGATCAGCGCTGGCCAAGTAAAAAAACACTTAATGTATAGAAGAGACTGAACTGCGTGCACAAATTATGATTTTTCACTAGCTATATCAAACCTTGCAGATGGTTCCAAAGAAAATTGGAAAGAAATTATGTCTTTTAATAGTTGCAAGTTGACCTATCTGTTTCACTGCCTTTTTTTTGTAACTAGAAACACTGCATTGATAATCGTTGCTATTGCCGTCGTCTCGACATTTTTGAAAATTGCCTCAGGCACTGTATGAATTTTTTTCTAATGCCTTGGCTAAATTCTAATATTATTATTATTGTTATACCCTCTTTGGTTATACTAAGAACTATAACCACTAAGAACTATTCTTGCATTTCCTCTGCCAAAACCCAATTTAAAGCAGTTTTGCATTTACATTAAATTACTAAAAATCGATAAGCTTGCTATGACAAAAATTTATTAAATCCATTCTATGGGAACTAATTAAAGGTTATTATAGAACCCTGTTACTGTGAAGAATAGGTGAATACTTTTGTGCAATCTTTTTCTATATTTTTATGGGCAATATTATTGTTTGACTGAGGGCACTGTATTTTTAGCAGCACTTGGCACTGTATTTTAGCAGCAATAATGTTCATTTGTATTTTTTTTTCTGTATTCTTACAGCTCTAAATGTAAGTCAGACTTGAAAAGACACATGGAGAGACACAGCACAATTGCATATAAATGCGATCATACCAACTGCTTGGAGTCCTTTTATACATTGGGGAATTTGCGTTCTCATGTTCGTAAGGTTAGTATGATACAATATCTATTAATGCTAGAAACCTTCAGGCTATGGTGAATATAATAATTCACATAAGTGTAGATTAAAAAAATAAAAACACGCCATTTATTCTAATCTAAATAAACAAACTAAGGAAAATGTGCCATATCCAAACCAACCCGCCTTCCGTATTTAATTATCACCTAGAATATGTGCCCTTTATCATAATAACCACCCACTCCTCCCTCACAAATCCATGAGAAAATTATCTTCTTCAATTCTTTTAACTCATCGCTAATACCCAGAAAAGCAAATCATCCTCATTGTCTTCACATATTGGTCAACAATCTCCAACCTTTACCTTTTGAACTTCTAACTAATTTCCTTTTGTGTTCTAAAGTAATAGTAGGATACATTATTTTATTACATTGTAAAATAGTTTAGCCACGTATATATGTATATATGGGGAATCTAGCCAGTAAATATATAAAAACCAACATCGATTTTTTTTAAACGTCATTTTTTTCAGAAGAATTAATCTCAGACTGAATAAAGTTGTCCTTTACCCTACATTTGAGCAAATTATTCATTTCATTTATTTTGATTACACAGGCAAAGAGTCGTAAAAATGTATACAAATCAAATTCATTTTGATGTTGCAAATTTGGAGTTGCTTAAAAGAGCATTTCAGTTAAAACTTAAAAGAAATTGAAAATGATTCTCTTTGATATAAGATTCAAAATTGAAAAATCTGGAGTTGAATAGTTAGATAATTTCGTAGACAGGATTGTCTCTCTATTTATGATTAAAAAGAAATGAAAATGTATATTCTTTTCTTTATATTCATTTCTTATGTATATTCATTTCATATGTATAAATAAAAATATAAATAAAACTTGTAATCAAAACAGTGAAAAAGTATTTAAAAGATACTCTACAATTTGGTTTCTCTTATGGAAGCCTTTATTAACGGAAAAATGAAGAAAAGAAGAACTGTACAAAACTGATAACACATACAAGAAACTAGCGCAAGGAAATAAATAAATCCTATAATACAAAAGGGAGGAACGAAAATACGAAAGAAATCTAATAACTTGTTGTTGTTATAAACTGTAGTTGAGTTTCTTTAGTTTTTCCTTTTTTTTTCTTTTGCTGTATAGCGTTATGCATAGTTCCAACTAGAAGAGAAATAAAACTTTTTGTAAAATTCCCAACACACAGCTATGGGAATAGCAGTGAAACTTTTTGTAAAATTCCCAACACACAGGTATGGCGAAGAATAAAAAAGGGGCTGGTGAATATTTCTTTTAAATGACATAGAAAATACTAAAAATGAATGTGGGGACGGTCAAAACTTAAAACTTTTTCATTCGTCCTAGTATTCAGGGTTTTGTGGTTTTTATGTTCACTCTGAAGAAAACGTGTTGTAAAAATCCTTGATTAGTTATAAAGTATGTCATGAGTGCCCCAACATTTCATTTTTAGCTTTAAAAATTTTAATTTTTCTGGGGAGCAAAAAAAATTTATTCTTTACTCCTTAGGTAAAATATTTTTTTATGACTATTTCACTTTGGTAAATCATCTAATTAGTTTTCACCCTTTGTAACCTGGAAAAATATGAAATTATCCTTACAAATTTTTGTTACGTATTTTAGATCTATTCAAAGGTCATTCAAGACCTTTTACTCTTAAAGACTAGTACTTCTAGTCCAGTAATTCAGTTTGTAATATCATTAGATCATGCCTTCCTATGCTTTAAAAGGATATTGATAATTTGCTGAAACGGGCAATCAGGCTCAAGACAATCGTGTATAAAAATCTGTAAAAATAGAGCGTTAATTCATATCAGTGTTAAAAGTTAATGCTATAATGAATAACAACAATAAGCAATAATAACATAATTAGATTATGTTAACATAAATAATAATCTGTTTATGAATTCTCATTGGTAATACGTATATAAGCAAAGTTTCTGTTTAATCAGACCATAGAAAATAGGGGAAAAACTGAGTACAAGATTTATATATAACTTCGACCTACAAAGTAAGTAAAAGTGGTTAAAAGAGAAATCTATTGTTAATGCTAGTGATTAACCTTTAGAAGAAATTCAATTTGACTCTTGTATATTGAGCAAAAGAGCATTAAATTTTTTCTATCATAAAAAAGTTTTTTTTTATGTCAGAGATCACTTTTAAGCTTTTTATGTAGTTTTTTTTTATCTGCTTACTGCCATGCATCTTTATTTGGTTACTAGATTAAAATTCAATATTAAAAGACTGGAGATCCAGTTCCCATCTGTTTTCAATTCTAGCTATTTAGCCTTTCTGTTACCTGGACCCTCCATTGAGTTAAAACCAAGTCTATTTACTTTTAAATGGCTCTGTTGTCGTTACTACCTGCTATTTAAATTTCTTTTAAGGTTTATGCCCTAGTCCTTAGGGAAAAGTTGGGCAGGGGAAAGTTTTGCAATGAACAATGGTATAATTAAAAGAAAAATACTGTTTTTCTTTTTATTTTTTTTTTTTTTTAAGACTTGGTTGTCCTTTTGAAATAGGATGAGAGTCAATTTCCCTTAAGGAAAGTAACCATGAGTATTGCAAACAAATAGAAAAGTGATGAGGTATTTTCTTCAGTTGAACATAGCCTCAACTATGTTCACTCAACCAGTTAACATAAAAATTAATAATATATGCGTATACAGGTACACGTAAAAAAAAAAAAAAAAAAAAAAAAAAACGGCACGAAAGTAAGCTAAGACCTTACTTGTATAACTTAGATGAAACCTGTTTTCTAAAAATGTAAGACTGTGTCAAAAAGCTCTACCTTCTTATTGATGACTAAATTATTCACATCCGTGCGTGAGCTCCGGTCCAGTAATGAACGAAATGTATGCATGTATGTATTTCCAAAAAAAGACATCGGGCCATAGAAAAAAAAACAGTACTTATATATGAATCTTCACGAAAACATTTATAAAGAGATACTTCTTTCCCGATGTATCAGCCCTTCATCAACATACTTAGCCAAATTCCTTAATGTCATTTTAACTCGTGATCCTACAATCCCTTCCACCCACCTTCTATCTGCCAACGTTAACGAGAAACATTCATTTCTCAGATCCGCCGATTCCTTGAATTTCCCCAAAAAATGAAACATATCATCATTATCATGCCCTAACATCGGACATTGAACCGTATTAACTCTATAACTTATAAGTTTCCTTTCCCTTTCCCAAATATCACTCAACCCTCCCCTTCAGTTCAAAATCTATTTTATTTCCTAACCTTTCAACCCCAACTGAAAATAAACGTCTTCCCCCCACGTGTCCTTCACTGTACTATACGGACTCAGAGATCCCGAGGCCTCCTTCCTAGCCTGCCACAGCTGTATTCCTTGCTCGTGTAACCTTTCTTTTACCTTATCAATCACTGTATTCGAATTTGATCCCTGACCTTCATTCCAAAAATACGAATATCCTACTTCATCTAAATTTTTTTTAATTTCTTGTGGCCACCCTACCTCTATCTTATCCTCCAACAAACTAAAATACGCTTCTTTCGCTAGCCTATTTTTACTTCTTAAAATTTGTATCCAAAACTTCACCATTCTTATTAACCTATCTTTTCTTATCCTACTTAGTCCTAAATTCCCCTTCAGTACAACACTTTGAGTGGATCTATGGGCCCTAAAAACTCACTTAAAACAATTTCTTTACATTCTTTCCGATTCCTCACTTTCTCCAAAACCCCACAGCTCACACCCGCAATGCATAACCGGGAGGAGTTTAGTCCTAAATAAATATTTATGCATTGCTAAGTCCCTAATCTTTCCAACCTCACTTTTTAAAATTAAATTCATACACATATTTCCCTTTTGTACTCCATGCTTAACCTCCTGTGCATACTTACCATTCCTAAAAAACTTAACTCCTAAATACACAAATTCTTTTTTAATCTCTATAAAATCACCTTAAAATCTAAATTCATCATTTTTCCTTAACTTTCCACCATTACTAAGAACTGCAATTGCCGTTTACTTGTTATTTAATTTTAACCCTTTCATGTCCAAATAGTCTGCCTTTATTTTAATGATATTTGCGTTTCTTTTTCAGATTGTGCTATGAGAGCAATATCATCAGCAAACAAAAGCTTGTAAATTTTTGAAAAATTCATCAGTACTTTCGGATTGCTTTTCTCCTTAAAGAAATCAACTATATCATAATATGCACGTTGAACAAAATCGTTGACAGTGGGCATCCCTGTTTTAAACGTATTCGCGTCAAAATTCTCCCGGATACCCTTACCTAGTATTCTAATAACTAAGCCTACTGAACTATATATTTCTACAATTAATCTAAAAAAATTTACAGGCAATCCGATCTCCAAAAGTCGCTTAACTAGCATAGCTCTGATCACATTATCAAAAGCCCCTCTTATGTCCAGGAACGATGCGTAAATTCTATCCCCCTTTTTCATGATTCCTTTTCTAACTAGGCTATGCAAAATAAAAACCTGCTCCATTGTACCCCCTTCTTTACTAAGCTCGCCCGGCTCCTCTGTGAATTTCCTTATTTCTTCTACCCATTTTCTTAGCCGACTATCTACTATCTTACAAAAAATATTGCTAACTATGGGAGAAATCTGGATCAGTCGGTAGTTCGAGAATTGTTTGCTCTTTCCTCTTTTATATAATGGTGCAGCTAATAGATGTTTTCCATTCTATTGGCCAGCTGCACAGTAAAAATACGTGGCTGAAAACGACAGTTAAAACGGGTATGCATACTTCCTTTGCCTTTTTCCATACTCGTAGTGGAATTCCGTCTCTACCTGTAGCTTATTCTGTAGCTGATTTCATAGCCTTCTGTATCTCTTGTTCCGAAATTGGTGCAATCAATTTCGTATCTCTCTCTGTCAGGGGTCCAAAAGGTATAATTTCTGGTAAAATGTTTTGGAGATCTTCTTCCATTCGGTTTCCGTTTATCGATTGTGTCCTGAGGTGCTGTTCCCACTGTTCAGGTTCCAAAGAGCATGTCTTGTGTGCCTCTCTCTTCAGCGACCTATGTACAGCTTTCCAGAATTGGTGTGTATCTTTTCCCTGAATCGTCTAATAAGTTTTTTTTTCTTCGCTGCGTCGCATTGTTTTTTTTCTCATATCAACTTCTTATACCGCTTTCTATTCTCTCTGTAAATTCTTAAATTATTCTCTATTCCTTGCGGATAAGTTGAGCGTACTTTCCTCAGGCTCTCTTGTACAATGAGTCGAAGACTCTCACACTCGTAATCAAAAATTTTTTCGTCGATTTCTTCCCTTTCCGTAGTTCGCATATCTACCTTAGTGATTCTACTAAATTGAATACTGCTTCACTTAGTTCTCCTATTTAAACTAGCTTAATCCCCTTCTTCATTTCGTTGCACGCAATTTTGTTTTCTACGTCAGTACTAAGTAACTCGTCATCATAAACATCCATTGCTCTCTCTATTTTTACATTTTTTCTTAGATATATTACATTTTTCTCCGAAACATTTTCTGTAACCTTATTTTTTCGTCAACGATCTTCCAGTCTGATCTCTAACAGCAATGGCAAATGGTCGGAGCCAACTATTTCCAGAACCTCAATATCCGCACAGCACGACAAAAAACCAACCATCTACTAATATATAATCAATTAAACTTGGGTTCTTACCCAAAAAACATGTAAACTCTCTTATCCCCTTATCACTTCCAACTCTCCCATTAACCATAATCAAACCATGCTCCCCACAAAAATATAAAAGCTAACTTACCTAAGTTTTTTGTCTCCCTCCCTTGTCCTTTGTGTACTTTAGCTTTAAATTCTCCAAACTTTCTTCTTCTTTAATTTTAGTATCTGCAAAATTAAAGTCATCACAAGTTTCACGTTGTTTTAAAAAATCGTCCGGGTAAGGATTATATTCCCCCATCAATAAAAAAGCTTTGCGCGGGTATTTTCGAAATAAATCAGCCATTTCATTGGGCATCAGCTTCTGATTATCTTCTTTTGAATATGAGCTAGACTGAGGTAGTAAATATATGGAATTTAGTAGAATATGCATTACTGAGTACTTTAAACGAAGCATAATCCACACAACATTCTCAGATTTACTAGGTAGCCTTTTAACTGAAGCAAACGTTCTTTCTTTCACGAACACAGATAGACCCCCGTACGTTCTACTATTTCTACTTTTTTTCCTGCATGCTTTAAACTCTTCATATCCCTGAAAATTCAAATTTTCCTCTACTCTTTTCCCCGTCTGTACAAAACGCAGCACGTCAAAATCGTTGGTTTTTTTAATCCTTTCCAAATTCTCCCTTGTGAGACCTTGAATATACCAATGATCAACAAAAATACTTTCAATTTGTTTCCCATGGCCCGAAAGTTCCTATTTTTCACTGTTTTTCACTCATTTTCCATTCTTGCTGCCTTACTTGGCTTTTGTTCTACACTACTATTGAGGCTTAGATCTTGTTTATTCGAGTTCTGATAGTCGTTATCTTCGGCCTTGCTCCCAAAAGCTGATCCAAATTCCGACACAAAAGTCTCTATTGACAAGGATCTTATTTTTGTGTCTCCTGATTGAGACCGAAAACTGCTTGTTCTTTCCCTGTGAGTTCAGGAGCTCGTTCCCTCTGCTGGATTGTTTGCGGCTTCCATTTGGGTATGTCGATTATATTATTGCATAGTTCCAGTTTCTCTATTATACTCGTAAGTGGTTTCATTAACTATTAACTTCATTCCCTTCCACTTAGATTTCAGGTTCTTGGTGCGTGCCTCTTGATGTATCGGTTTTTCTAATATCTCGTTCTTTAGGTAAATAATCTGGAGTCACATACACTCTTTCCTGTCCAAAAATTCTACCGTTGTGCAAAATAATGTCTCTTTGATACGCATTTCAAAACCGAATAAGTATAGAACATGGTCCGAATATTTATGGCAATTTGAAGACATCCTGTAATTCATGAGGCTGGATATTACTTTGAGGTAACCCTTCTTGCAAGATAATGCGCTAACTCTTTTTTAAAAGAAATAACGGGCTTAGCTTTCCTGCAACACATAAATTACTAAATTCTTTCTTCGAGCTTCCTTCTCGAGAATTCGTATACGGGAGTCCTGGAGTGTACTTAGTTTTTCTGTGTTTCGAACTCTTGCTTTTACTGTAGATATTTCCGATTTTTTTACCGTCATTTCAACTCTTAATTCATTTGACAAATGTTGTATTTTCCTGCTTGTTGAGTTTTGAGCCTCTTGCAGGCTATTTAGCTTCGAATCCATCACTTGTAACTTTTCGGATAATGCCTTAATCGATGCTAAAATAAATTCAGGCATCTCGTAGCCTAATAAACAAGCAAAAAACCGAAACTTACTCGCATGGGCGGTATATTTGTAAACCCTGTTTGCACGTTTACTGTTTCACAGGTCGGATAACTATCCAAATATCCATAAATCACACTTTTTTGCGCACTTATTTCGACAGAAAATAATCAAGTCTTTATTACTCACAGTGACATTATTACTTCCACTTGTCTGTTAAATTTAATATTTCACTTCTTATGAAACTTCTATTATTGCTGAATTAATTAAAGTTCATGGCAGTGAAATAATGAAATTCCGAAGTGAGTTTTGAAATGTCCATAAACAGGTGTCTTCGCTTCGAAGACTGAATGTTTATTCCTTGTATAATTTGTTTCGCAAAAGTTTATGATGTGGTAGAAGTTTGTTTTTACATTTATTGGAATATTTTCTTTTTCTGATGGTTGGACCTGTCACTGCAAGTGCTAAAGGCCACTTGCCGTCATGCTCAAAATGAATTTATTTATTTATATTATTTATTTGTAATTTATTATCAGATCTTCTAGTTAAATATTTAATTTGCTTGCAGGTGCATGGGGGGCTTGACAAAAAAGAGGATTTTGTCTGTCACGTTTGCAGCAAAATTTATCATTACAAAAATTCTTTAAGTCGGCATCTTGAAAGCATTCATCGTCTGGAACCTGCGCCTCCAAGTCTTCGTTTTCAGTAAGTTCCTCTGCTTGGCGTCCTTTTCACTTTTTTTCTTCTGCCGTCGTGTGCAGCACTATCACTGTTAATAGTATTTACATAGTTCTTCCATTGACCTTGCCACTTCTGGATATGGCTCGTTTGGTAATTTAATTTGCACCCCTTTTGAGCTCTTTACTTTCTTTTAAGTAATTATTCGACTGAACTCTTAAGTCTAAAATAGTAGCTTTTGTATTCATGAAAAAGAAATCTTTGAATAAAGAAAAGTAAATTCGTACAAAAAAGCAATACAAGGGAGGCTTTTTACGTTCAGTGCATCCCAATTTTAACCTAATTTTAGTAGGCTAATTGATCACACTTTCTTGGGCTAAAGTGAACAAACTTTTAGGAAAATTAGGTAATGTTTAACAGTTGAAAAATGATAGATTGCCACAAATTGTGCTTTTTGACTATTTATACTGGGCACAACGAAACAAAGGACCTCCCCAAGTGAGGTTGAAAGAGGTCATAGAAAAGATTGTAATGAAATGGCAACCTCGTGGGAGGGATTAAAGAATGATTCTCTGAACAGATATGGGCGATGGAAGAGTTTGTGGCGTTTTGTTAGCCTCGATTTGATCGGTTCTGTGACGAGCTGTCAGTAGTTGTAACATTATTGTAATTATTATGTTGTAATATTGTGGTGGTAATTATTTCTAGTAGCCAACATTTGAAATTTTAATGACGTTAATTACCTTTCATCTTGTTCTCTATTAACTTTTCTCTATTAGATATATTAGACTTGTTTTTTATATTTTAGCGAAAAAACATTTTTAAAAAGTTCAGTCTTAATGTAACCTCATTTTTATTTTATGAAACTGTATGTGCAACACCCACCCTTTCCAGCAACGTGGCTTTGTTTTAAAAGTTAAAATTACCAGGAAAGTGTATGCGCTCATAAATTGGGAAAACACTCAGAATTTCCTGTAATATCAGTATATCCAGTCAGCAATAATAGTGCCGAGCAACTTCATTATTATCTACCAAACTTAAATGCTTTTAACATCGTTTTTTTCTTTGCGTATCTTCTGTGAAAGTTCTTGTCACTATTGCTAGTAACTAGATATACCGAATCTCGATAACCGTCAAGAAACTCGGTAGTTTTTTAGGTTTAAACATTTTAAGGCAATTAGTCAACATTTTGTGTTTTACGGATTCGCCCAAATAAGTGCAAATACCATAAGATTCTGTCAAGTGCTGTATTTAGATTCAACATGGAAATGAGTGATTAAATCTATGTACCATAATGGGGATATCAAATAATTATATTTTCTATATGAAGCTTTATGTATTTGAGATGAAAATTAAATTCAACCGCGTTTTCATTTCCTTGTTCCATAATGACGAAATCAAATAATTAGATTTTCTGTATGAACCCCTGCTTACTTTAGGTGAAAATCAATTTCAACCGCGTTTTCATTTCTATGTTCCATAATGGCAAAATCAAATACTTAGATTTTCTGTATGAACCCCTACTTACTTTAGATGAAAATCAATTTCAATCGCGTTTTCATTTCAACGTTCCATAATGGCGAAATCAAATAATTGGATTTTCTGTATGAACTCCTCCTACTTACTTTAGATGAAAATCAATTTCAACCGCGTTTTCATTTCAGTGTTCCATAATGGTGAAATCAGATAATTAGATTTTTTGTATGAACCCCTACTTACTTTAGATGAAAATCAATTTCAACCGCGTTTTTATTTCAATGTTCCATAATGGCGAAATCAAATAATTAGATATTCTATATGAACCTCCCAGTATTTGAAACGATTTCATTCGTGTTTTCATTTCAGTGTGCCGTAATGACGAAATCAAATAATTAGATTTTCTGTTTGAACCCCCAAGTATTTGAGATAAAAATGAATTTCAACCACGATTTCATTGCAATGTACCACGATGGCGAAATCAAATAATTCGATTTTCTATATGAGCCCCAACGCACTTGAGAGGAAAATCAATTTCAACCGCGTTTTTATTTCAATCCATTTCTACCTGTGCACTGTGATAAGTTGCAATTAGCTTCGGATATCTCGCTTCTATCCTGAAAGGGTTTGTTAACGGATTAGGATAAAGTTGGTAAAGCCTAAATTGATGCTTACAAACTGTGTCAATGTTTTTTAATCAGAATGATTTTAATACCAGCTAACAAGTCAAAAAGTACTGAATTCGGTGTTACCCTATTTCAATATTTAAAAATCATTACACTTCCCATTTAGTGAGACATTTCGTGAGACAAGACATTTGTCTCTCTCATGTAAGGCTACTGGATGTTTTTTGTTAGAATATAGAGGACTTTTCTGATAGCGTTCGTAATTTTTGCCAAAAATTTCTAGCAATATTAAAACTTCTGGAGTGTAAGCTACACTCATGAATATTTTAAAAAGCTAGAAAAATGACTATCTAGGACCAAAAGCTATTACGAACACTTCCAACTGTGTTGTTATGCTTCTTTTGAAGGTTCTGTGTGATTGCAGCTGCCTTTTGTATAGAAGCACCGCGACAACCACTACATCCTTTAAAAATACCAGTTGAGCTTTAACGCCCCAAATTTAAACCAAGGCTACCCTGCCTGGGGCTTATTACAATTTTTTATTTTTTTCTTCCGTAGGTAATTTGGCAATTTTTTTTTATTAAGTTTTTTTTTGTCCAAAATGATGGGTTTTTTTTACCGAACAGGATACATTGGCTTTAGTTTTTTAAACTGTATACTTTCAAGATTCTCAAATATCTGAGAATGTGTCCTTGGAATAATATAATGAAATTGCTACCAAAGGTCTAGTATTTGGAACCCCCCTCCTCATCCTTCGAGGAATGATTCACACCTCTTTAGAATAAACTAAAGCCAGACGATAAGTATCTTAAAATATGTACATTGAACACTATGAATGACAACGGCTTATAACAGATTTGACAAGTACAATTGAAAGACGGATAATACATGTGTTTCAAGACATTTTTCTTTGTGTTTTGACTTTAGAACAGTATTTGAACTATGCAAAACTACCTGATTACTTTCAGTCAGCAATCCCGTGATTTGTTTTTGCGATGTTTCGTGTCTTTTTTTTTTTTTTTTTTGTTCTTGCGGCAACCCTGATCACGGCTTCCACTTCTATGGATATTAGCCTATTTTAGGGTGAAATCACTTCTTTTAGGGACACTTATTTTGAATATAGGGACAAAAGGAAATGTGGGGTAAAGTAAGGATTTTTAGGGAAATCTGGGGTAAAATACGGATTTTAAGGGAAAGTTTTATTTTTTTCAAACAAAAGGCTGAAAAATTCTCAAAGATTGCGTATTCTCAGTTTTAAAAAAGCTTATGCAGCAACACTGGATTACATTGCTGTAACTGCCAAAAATTTCAAGAAGCTGAGCCCTGTAACAATACTAAGATAGCGTAGTATTTATTTTATTTTTTATGCAATGGCTTGAATGGTTTAAACTGCCAGCATAAGGGAACATTGGTTAGACTATGAAGCAATTGTGGGCATGGTTTATATTGACGGATTATCCAGATGGCTAAGAATACCTATATAGTCAGAATTGCATCCTGAATCAAAATTTAACATGCATTTGCGTAGGAAATGAACTTTATCCCCTGAACTTTGCCATCACTAAAATGAATTTAATGATGGATTGGCTGAGAGTCTTACTAACTGCATCAAACAAGTCATTGAAAAGAAACTCGATTCCCTAGAAAAATATTGTTGGATTTTGCACAAATACTACTGACGTCAGGTTTGGAGCCAATACATCTGCTTCAGTGCTAATGAAAGCCGTGGTGTCCCATATATTGAATGTGAAATGCTCATGCCATCTAATTCACTTGTGTTCATCCTATGCTTGCTTGTCACTTCCCAAGACTATAGAAGACTTGGCGCGAAATATCTATGCCCACCTTTCCAGAAGTGCTTCCATACGAGATATGTATGCTAAATTTCAGGAGTTCTTTTAATCCAAAGTACTCTCATTTCTTGCACCAGGATAAACCCGATGGTTGTTCCTTCAGGCCTGCATAAAGAGGCTTATTGACCATCGGGTTGCTATTACTCAATATTTCTTAGAACCACGTTTGATGACCCAACTGCAACCAATAAGCTTATCTTGTCAACATTGCAAATCAAGTTCACACAGTCATACTTTGAATTCATAGAGTGCTCTCTGTGCCTCTCCAGTAAATTTAAAAAGGATCTTTGACCCGAACTTCCATTTCTACACTCCCTAAAGGCAAGTGTTAGGAAACTTCTGAATACTTATGCGTCTAACTTCATGAAACTGGACTGTATTCGCAGTGTTGCTTTGTTTACCGAACTTGATCCTTACCTTTCAAGTGAGTACCTGCCTTTAAACCTGACATATGTGGGAATAGCTGCAACCAATTCAACGCAAAGACTCGTAGATACTCAAGGGCGAAGTGATAATATCGATCTCTTTTACCAGTCTTGTTGAAAATTCTATATAGTCCTAATCAAGCGCATCTAAGAACCTTCCAAGACAGTTTGGTTGAACCAAGGAATGCAACAAATTTGAAACCAAAGTCTCTAAGGCCACTGTTTGTGAGATTTCCTGTTCTAAGAGAAAAGTGTTGCCTCCAGAAAATGGACGTAGAATGGAGGTCACAGGCAATGACTGATGTCACTGAGCTTCATTTGGTAGATTTCTAAGTTGAAGACCTGTCAGGTGAGGAGTACTGGATAAAGAAATTTAGTCTGGAGACTTGCAGTGGCAAAATCAAGTATCCGGAATTGTGGAAGCGCATATCACTGATCTTCTCTTTACCTTTTAGCAATGTACCAACTGAGCGGTTGTTTAGTCCCCTGAAATTATTTAAAACAGACATCCGAAATAGTCTCGAGAATGTCAAACTAGTCTCACCTGTTCGGGTCAATTACTGGTTGAAAAACGAAGATAAAACTTTATCAACTGTCGTCAACTGTCATGCTGCGCTGTGCAGCATCAAATCATGCAATCATGTAGGTTGTGTGAAAATGTAAAGCAAAATATCCCTTCTTTCTAGGGAGAAATCAGACCTAAACATAGGGAATTTAAGGGAAAACTGATATAAAAATAGGGAAAACTGAAATCGAAAAGTGGAAGCACTGATCCTGATGTCAACTCTATCCTTTAGTCTCCTTAGCTCATACCTAGGGTCTCTGGATACCACCTAAGAAGTAAAGGGGTATTTGTGAAGACTGTAAGTTCGTGCTCCTCTTCCTCCCCTCCCCCTCCAGCCAACAGCAACACGTTGTAAAAAAAGGTTAACCCCAATCTGTACTGGAACTTTTTTCGCAAAGTTAGCAAAAAAATAAATAAATAAATAAATAAATATAAATAGTCGCTGAAATTATGGCATGCAAGATGAACATATCATAGGCAGCTCAATAGCTCTGCCTAAGTAAAGAACAATGTTGGCACTATGTTTTTTTTCTTGATCTTAGACCAGGGCACTTCGTATCGAAGGAGTTGTCGTAGAAACTTCAAAAACGACTCGTTCGATTGGAAATTGGAGTGGCTTGTGCCCTTTTACTGTGCCCTTTACTGACACCACCTCCACGCCCACCATTTCCCCAAACACATCCAATCAAAATTGTGAGACAGCAATTTTGTTTAGCGTTGATTTTCAGATAGAAATTATGAAATTGAGAGGACTAGTGCATTTTTTATTAGTCGACAGTGATCAGAGGGCAAATGCCCCTCCCCATGCCCATCGTTTCCCCAAACACTTACAATCAAACTTTGAGATAGCTATTTTGTTCAACGTATGAAAAGAGCCCATTCGTAAAATGAGCTGAAGAAATCAAAAATTAAATACTACTATTTGTGTCATAATTTTGAAGAGTTTATATTGTTAAAAATTTCTGAAAAAGTTTCTCCAGCATATAAATAGCCTGCTAAACTATAAATTCTTAAAGAAAAACCGGAAAGATTCAAACTATTATTTTCTTTTTCCCTGAAAAAGACTATAAAACGAACAGAGATTAATTAAAAAAAACTTTTTCCACAAAATAAGTTTTTCAACAAAAAGTTAAGAACTCCATCAAACCAAAAATGAACGAAGTAGAATCAAACAATCTACCAAGTATACAACTACCACAAATCAGTATCAGTAAGTAAATGAAACCCAAAACGAACAGAAATTATAATAGATAACAGAGTCAAAACTAAAACGAGCAGAAATTAATACGAGTAGGGTTTAAAACCCCTATGATTTCTAAAAGCCAGAATATAATTTGTGCTTTACTGAAAAAAATCTTTTAAATGTTTTAGCTTTTATAACTTTAAGATATCAAAAATTAATTAAGAGTTTAAGGAATATATATCAGCATATGTATATTAAACTGACAATACACATTTTCTTCAGTAAATTCGTCTGAATTTTTTTTAGTAAAGTGCAAATTATATTCTATGTTTTAGAAATCATAGGGGTTTTGAACCCTACTTATATTAATTTCAGCTCGTTTTGAGCTTGACTCTGTTATTTACTTTGATTTCTGTTTGTTTTGGGCTTCATTTATTTATAGATACTGATTTGTGGTAGTTGTATGCTTGGTAGATTGTTTGATTCTATTTTCGTTCATTTTTGGTTTGATGGAGTTCTTTACTTTTTGTTGAAAAACTCATTTTGTGGAAAAAGTTTTTTTAATTAATTATAGAAATAAAGTACTTTTATTTAAAGAATAACTTTGAACTGTATTCGTCCAAAATTTATGCGGGTATCATCTCTCAATTTTACGAACACCTCCTCCTGCGTCTTTGTATTTCTTTGGAAGGTTTTGCGTGATAGCAGCTGCTTTTTGAAAGAGAAAGAAAATGAGCTTCATCCTCTGAAAACAGGTCACGTATTTTTTGTTAAAAAAAGAGCACCGAAACGGACGATAAATATAAAACCACGACAGCAAGCACTACATCTCTTAAAAATAACAGTTGAGCTATATTCCCCAACATTTCAACCAGGGTTACCCCGCTTGGGGTCTATTAAAGAATTTTTTTCCTCTGTGGATATACTGATACATGTACTTTAAGGCATTTTTTTGGTGTGTGTGTTGACTTTAACTCGGTATTCGATGTACGAAAACAAACCTATTTACTTTCAGTCGTCAGTATGGTTATTTTTTTATCATATTTTTTTTATGTTTTTTTTTTGTCCTGCTGGCAACCCTGATGTCAACTCTATCTTCCATCTTCCCAGTTCGTACCTAGGGCCTCTGGATGTCACCTAAAAAGTGAAAGGGTATTTATGAGGACTAGAAGTTCGTGCCCCTCTTACTGCCCTCCTCCCTCCGACCAGCATCAACGCCTTGTAATAGCTATTGACCCCAATCTCTACTGGAGTTTCTGAGAGAGCTCCAGTTTACAAATAGTGGTAAAGAGGATGGCTAAAAATCCGAACTTATTTCGCAAATTTTTTTTCGCATATTAGAGATTGTAAAAGTTAATGAAAAAAAAAAAAATCAATAGTCGCTGAAATTGGGGTATGCAAGATGAGCATATCAAACAAATGAGGGAGCTTTTTTTTAAGAATAACTTTGAACTAATTCGTAAAAAATTTATGCGGGTATCAAATACGTGACTAGAGTTTTCTGGAAAACGTTCATGAAATATATACTTGTTTGTTTTTTTTGTGACTTAGAATAGCCACACTGTTATCTTAAGGATTTATTAATAATCCTTATCCTTATAAGGATTACAGTATGTATAATCTGTGTTTATTCTTATAAAATTTAAACGATCAGGAGTCAAAAGTTATTTGTGTATCTTCGGATCCTTACCCCTGGGTTTCAAATTGTCATATCGCCCCGGAGGTGAATTTTTCGTTTCTTCAAACTAACTGTTCTGATAGAAAAAAGTTACTATTTTGTCTGATTATTGTCTTTAGATATTTTTTTTTCTGATTCTATATGTGACTGCGCGGCCGCCTGGGGGTACATTTGCTGTTATAGGGCGGTCAGGTGGCCCTCTGATATATTTTGGTCCTTAAAAGGATGCTGAAACTTGAACTAATTTGGATAGGTATTTAAATGGGCGCTTTCCTAACCTATGATCACCTGCTGTATTTAATGACTCCAGGTGAAAAAAAGGTGCATGGGAGAAAAATCGATTTTCTAAGTCAAGGGCTTACTTGATTTACCTGATTTTGACTTACTTGATTTGACTTGGGTCTCCTGCCGGGCGCTGTTTGGCATAGAGAGTGACGTCTTCTTCCTCCATCTGCTGTGGTCCATTGCGAGCGTTTGCGCTTCGCTTGGTCCGATGTTTGCCATCGCCAGGAACTCGAGAGGCTGTCGGACCATTGTATCTGCGGTCGGCCGCGAGGTCGCTTCCAACCGGCTTTCATAGGGTCAAAGTCAAAGATCGTTTTTTCAGGTAAATGCAACGGTATTGCACTGATCATTATTGCAACTTCGCGTGCTACTGGGTACCTTTTTAAATAAACCCATTTATTCGGCTGTCGATCAGTGAAAATAGAAACTAAAAGGGAAAGAGTGATTTTCTTTTCGAATTTAGGGTCTTTATGTTCGCTACTATTATAATTCGTTTATTAGTCGCTATTTGTGGTTAAATTTGAAATGTTTTTCAAAGGTTTGAGACTAAAGAAAATGGAAGTCGCATAGCCATAAATGCTGTTCCTATTACCGCTGGTGAAGCAAACGCGCGAATCCAAGCACAAGCGGAGGGTGGAGACGAAGGTATTTATGTTTTCTTTGACTAATTAGAGTTTAAATCTTAAACTTTCAAATTAGATACAAATTCAGAAAAACCTACAAAAAGAAGATCCAGTTTAGTTGGAGCCTCTCTCCCCCCTTTCAAGCATTCACTTTCTCCTGGATTTTTGGATTTTATAAAAATAAATCTTCTCCCTCTTTCTCTCTCGCCTAAGCTATCTGCTGCCAGAAATACGTCATTTCAATTAGGTAATTCTAAAAAATTTACCAGTAATTGACATGTGCCCAGTGAAAAAAATGTGTTAGGTAATCTGCAAAATGCTTTCCAAGACACCGGAAAGGTAGAGTTTTTTCAAGAAATTCCTTTAGTATCTCTAACCAGAAGTTTCCTCCATTTTAATTCATGCTTTGAACATGTTTCACACTAACCTCTTAAGATTATATAGTTTGAACCAGGAACCATAAAGTTTGTGGGAATGAGTATTGCTTAATTTTTTACTTTATCTAAAGGGATTTAACATGCCTTATGTTAACTTTATGTTAAATGTTAACTTTCATCTTTGCCCTTATTCACAATATTTGCTATGAAAAATACTGTTCATTTCATTCTAACTTGCTGTCCCTACGTACGCTGTTTAATCGCGAATAAAAATGCTACATAGATCAGATCCTTCTATTTTCCAGAATCACCAGTTTAATCGAGTGTTCTTTATTTTTAACAACAGCTTTCTAGTGTTAAAATTTCTTCAATAATTTTTACTATCTTGAACAATAATTTCTTCCCTTACTGACCGAATGTTTTTAAAGATGTATTTAATCGGCTATATTCTTTTGCTCATTTTTTTCCTCTTCTCTTTTTTAGATTGAACTTGCATAGATTCAGGTTTTCAGTGACAACTGTGGAATGAATTTGTGTGGCGACTGTGCAGCTCTAAAGTTACTTTTTTTTATTTTGACAAATTTGAACAAAATTTCTTTGTTTGTGTTTTATTTGTCGAACATAAATGATGTCAGTAAACCAGACTGTTTTTTGTAAGACCAGTTTTTGTCCTTTTTTTCTTTTTTTTTGAAATATATACCAATTATGGAACTTGTTAAATTGGCTATATAAACAAAAAAGCTACTTTATCCTCTGTTTTTAAGCAGACCTCATCAGCTCTTAGTGACCTCACGTTATACTGATGTTCTTTATATCATATTTCAAATCTGACTTTATTTTGATTATTATATCTGCTTCAGAACCGGTCTTCACCTGTAAGCCTAGCAGGTTCGGCTCCTGGAGCCTAGTAAAAAGTGATCCTTATCTAAGTGAACCGTCTGTGTAGTGGCATATATTTCCCATATAAAACTACTTTGAAAAACAACATGTTTAGTAATACATATTATTCTCAGTAAAGTACAAGTAACACTCAAGCCTTTTAGAGCGTTTGAAAGAGGGATAGCCCTGCTCTTATTCGTGGTAGCTCTTATTTGTAAATTTGATCAATGTTGCTATTTATTTTGAATATGGTTTGGTTTGAGTACCATGCTGTTTAATGAATATTTCTTAACTTGTGAGAAAAAAAACATTCACACTAAGTGAAAAGGATTTAGTCGAGAATTAGATAAAATTGATAATTTAGATAATAAAAAGCCCGATTATCTTACCACCTTTTAAAAGTATATAACCATTGTTAGTAAAGGGTCTTCATTTCCGGAAATCTGGAAAAATACACTCATCTAATAATCAAAAAACTCTGTAAACCAGCTGAATCCTTAGGCTTTTGCTGTCATATTTCCCTCCTACCTTGTATAAGCAAAATTTTGCTTAGTTATAAGAGAAGAACAGTGTGGTTTTAGAAAGGGTATAGGATATGTCAACCCAATTTTCACTCTTAGCTTAATAATTGGGAAGTTCCTGAGTTATGAAACACCTTTGGTTCTCAGTTTTATAGAGTATGAGAAAGTGTTTGATTCTGTTGATAGAAGAGCTTTAGCGAAGGTCTTATCCTTGTATGGTGAACCAGATTAATACATTAAAGTGATAAGTGCTATGTACGAGAATAACACTGCTGCATTTAAGGTAGGAAATGAGTTATGAGCTGGTTTTGTACTGAATCAGGAGTTAAGCAGGGTTTTTATCTTTCCCCATTTATATCCATATTCAATTTGATGGACTTTGTCTTGTGGAGTGCAGAAAAGGCAATGGGAGAACACGGAATTAAATTGGGAAGTATAACTTTCCTAGACTTAGATTTTGCTGATTATTTAATTGTTCTAGATGAAAGAGTGAGCAAAATGAATGAACTTTTTGAGGTTTGCGAGTTCAGGGTGCTGGAATAGGTTTGAAAATTGATGTTAAGAAGACTAGGTCGCTAAGGCTAGTAATATGTAAAGATGAAAGGCGAGGTTGGATAACGAAAAGATCGATCAAGTAGACAGCTTCACTTAACTAGGTAGTATTATTAATAAACATGGTTTGTGCAATGAAGATGTCGTAACTAGAATAGGCAAGGCCCAGGTTTTATTTTTTTACAGTTGAAAAAAGTTTGGAAAAATAGGAAGATAAGTCTGCAAACCAAGATTAAAATATTGGAAGCTACAGTAATCACAGTGGTCAAGTATTGTTCTGAAACATGGATTCTCCGAAAAACAGATGAAGATTTGCTAGATGTTTTCCAGAGATATTGCACACGGAATTTTTCGGGTACCCTACTGACTGACTATATTTCAAGCAGTAAACTGTACGAAAGGTGTGGTTCAATCCCGCTTTCAAGACCTATAAAGAGAGAGAGATTTAGAAGGCTAGGGAGTGTTCTGTGGATGAAGGATGACAGACTGCCAAAGATCGCGAACTTCCTGGAAGGGTGTAAAGAGGGAATGAGGTAAGAAATAAGTAACTAAAGATAATGAATATGGTTTTTGAAAAAAGGAATGTACCTAGTGATTTAAAAAAAAAGAACAATCCAGCTAGACCCCTCTATTAATTTGGTGATAAGAGTGAGTGTGGTAATAACAGAGACATTAACCTGATTTCTGAAGGTAGCATTCAGCATGGTGATACTTTTTAGACTTAGAGATGCGGTAGATAAAGTTTTAAGACAAGAACAGCAGGGTTTTAGAAAGGGAAGAGGATAATCGATCAAATTTTCACTCTCAGATTAATTTTTGAGAAGTGCATGAGTCACCAAACACCTTTAGTCCTCAGTTTTATAAATTATGAACAAGTGTTTGATTCAGCTGATAGTAATCTTTAGCGAAAGTCCTATCCTTGTATGATATATTAGACAAATACATTCAGGTGATAAGTGTTATATATGAGAATAACATTGCTCTGGTTAAGATAGGAAATGAGACTAGTCGCTGGTTTTGTATTAAATCAGGAATAAAGCAGGGTTGTAATCCATTTTTATTTATGTGGATTATTATATTGGACTTTGTATTAACGAGCACAGCAAAGCCAATGGGAAATCAAATAAAGAAGTAGGCTGAACAAAAAGTGAGGTTGAGCCCCGGTTTCTATGGGTATAAAGAGAAAAAAAATTGTGATGGCTAGGGCCAATTCTGCAGATGAAGGATGACAGATTACCCAAGATAGTCCTTGTTGCCCAACCGTCTAGTGCCAAATAAAAAGCAGGTCTTCACGGTTAGATTGGGAGGATGTTGTAAGGAAATATCAAAAGGGAATGGGAACTTCCTGAGAGGGTTTAAAGATGAAGGCTTTGAAAAGATTTGGATGGAGAAGGAGCGTGCGTAGCTGTGTTAGCCTCGGGCGGCTTGCCGGGTTTCAACCCCACGATAGTCCCAATAGCCTGCTTCGCCGTTATTTATTTTCTTATTTACCGACAACTCTGCTATCGGCTTATTCACATAGAAAAAAAGTCCTTTCACTTCTACAAATTTTCGAAAAGGAGATGCCAAACATTTTGCTCACAGAATCTATTGCCTTTGAATTAGGAGGTATTATATCTTCTGTTGAAAAAACTAATTTAAGGTATAACTTTAGGACCAGTAGGCCTACTGGTCACAAGGAGACATGTTAAGGAAACATTTCTTACTTCATAATAGGCTATGCATAATAATCCGGTAAATTTTTACCAAATCATATTGTTGACTTACAACTAAAGTGAATATTCCACCATGGGCGTAGGCAGCATATTGTCTAGGGGGAGGCAGTCAATAGTGTGATGGAGGGCCTTTTATCAACTGCTTTACCAACCATCTGCTTTTTCAGGTCAATATATACCAAATCATATTATTGAGTTAGGACAAAAGTGAATACACCATTTGATGCCTTTTTGGTAAAATTCTACTTTAGTTACTTTTACCTATCTTGGAAAGGGGTGAGGTTAGGAAAATGAAACTTTCAGGGATGGGTCTACCGGCTAAAGTATGTCATGGGAAGGTATTTTGAAGTACTTATATTCTCTCCTTCTCTCTCTAGAGGATCCTAAAATTTGCCTACATGACAGGTCTATACCTATTGAAATTTTGACAAAACAGCATTTTACCATAATTTTCAGTTATAAGATTCTTTTTCTCTGGCTTTAGTTCTGAAAATGCAATTCCTGTTATTTGAGTAGTATTTTAAGCCATATCAATGTTAATTTTCAAAATTTAGGAAATGTATTTGCATATCTTTAAAACTCTATAAATCAGGATTGAGCAAAGTTGTGAAGCTGAAAACAATTTTTTTGGACTTCATTTTAAGCAGAAGATCTATATTACAAGGTTTAACTTTTATAAGACACAGGTTTTTAAAGGTCATCAAAGGTCAGGACCCTCTAGAGGGAGAAGGAGTGGAGGTAGGTACTTCAAAATACCTTCCCGGGACATACTTTAGCCTGTAGGTCTATCCCTGAAACTCAATAATATGATTTGGTATATATTGCCCCTTTTTCAGCCATAGGCCTATCTAATGTAAATTTGAAGGTCTAGGGGGCAGCTGCCCCCCTTCTCTACGCCCATGTATACAATTTGATGTCTTTTTTATGCTCTTTATGAATATAATTATCATTTTTGTTGGAAATGAATTTTACCCTTAACCCTATATATATCAATTTGGGTGTATATTTGTACATTAGGGGGGGGGGTAAAGTTTAAACTTACCTCCCATTTACATCAGAAATAAAATATACCCCACCCCCATAATGTGCAAATATATACCCTGAATTGGTATATACAAGGGTGGGGGTAAAATTCATTTCTGACAAAAATGATAATTATATTCATAAAGAGCATAAAAAAAGGCATCAAGTGGTATATTCACTTTAGTTGTAAGTCAGTAATATGATTTGGTAAAAATTTACCAATAATCCTAGTTAACATATTTCTGGGGGGGAGCACCTACTGTTGTACAATTATTTTTAACAAAATTATGAAAAATAAACATATTTGATTGTATTTTTCCACTTTCAAATATTCTATACAGCAAAGTTACACATCACTACAATCTACCAAAAAGATATAAATAGGTTAATATTAATAAATTTAGGTTAGGGTTGGGTAGGCTAGGTTAGATTAGCTAAATGGCTCTTGGGTATTTGTTTAAAAACAATTTTGAAGACTTAGAGAAAAGATAAAATATTAAAAAATGTGATTGTGTAACTGGAAAAAACAAAGAAAGTAGTGAGGATAAATGTGCTCCCCTTGAATAATATGTTAACTAGGATAATTTTGCATATTATGAAGTAAGAATTGTTTTCTTAACATGTCTCCTTATGACCAGTACTGGTCCTAAATTTATACCCTAATTTATATTTGCTTAAATTGTTGTGTTCTAGTCATCAGTTGTGAAGGCCAGCAGAATTTTTTGCTGATCAGATCCTAATTGTGCTAGCCTAACTAAAAGATGAACATGCCATTTAATTGCTTCTTTTAAAACTACAAATATACTAATCACTAAACTCACAAATACACCCCTGCCTCCCTCAGTAATGTTGCCAGATATTGCCCTAGGCTAATCTATAGAACTTTACTGATTAACTTATCCTTTTTTATATTAGCTTTATTGAGAAAAAAAGTCTAGTTTAGGCCAGGGTTACCACCCTTAGTGATCTATTTCTAGTTATTTTTATGTTGCCTTGTGATTTATAGTGATTTTAGTTCTAAAAATTGGTATTTTTTCCTAAATATAGTAATTTTTCATTAAATAGCACATATATTCAATTGAATAAATCATACAGGAAGCTGATTAATTAAAAAACAAAAATGCAAAATAGTGGTTCATTGCAGTGCCTAATATGCTCTAGATTAGCATTTATACAAATATACCATTGTTGAAACTTCCAATTTCCCACCACATGTCTGTATCAGATATAAATTCCAGAGTCTTATCATCAAGATGATAGGCAAACGCAGTTAATTGCAAAAATGTTCTATACTTCCTATTTGCTTAGATTGAATATTTGTCTTCATATTTATGGTTTAACTCTCCATTATTTATCCGTTCCAAATTAGATTTTCTTCTACTAAAACCTTTGAAATTATAGTGGATATGAATACACCCCTACATATGTAAATAGAACAGGAATAGAGTCATTGAAAATTAAAATGGTAGGTATAGGCTACATTAAATATAATTTTCTGAATGAAAAAAGAAAAAGAGATAATTGAAAAAGAAAATAGAACTTAGCCCTTTTTATAATAAGATTTGTGAACTTGCAAACCAAAATAGAGTTGCAGGAAAAGATATAGAGGAAAATGAAAAAGTTTGTGATACCTTGGATGTAAAGGAAGATTTGTTTTGTGAGGAGGAATTGGCGACAGTACTAAAAGGATTAAAAAATAATAAGGCTCCAGGTGCTGATGGGGTGGTAAATGAGTTTCTTAAATATGGTGGTTCTAAGGTTAGAAATAAGTTACTGAAGATTATGAATATGATTTTTAAAAAAGGAGAAGTACCTAACGATTTTAGGAAAACCTTAATTAAGCCCATTTATGAGAAAGGTGATAAAAAGTGAGTGTGGTAATTATTGAGGCATTAGTCTGGTCTCTGTAGGTAGCAAATTATTTAGTAATATGATACTTGTTAGACTGAGAGATGCCATAGACAAAGTTTTAAGAGAAGAGCAGTGGTTTTAGAAAAGGTAGAGGATGTGTCAACCAAATTTTCACTCGTAGGCTAATAATTGAGAAGTGCCTGAGTTTTCAAGCACCTTTGGTCCCCAGTTTTATAGATTATGAGCAAGCATTTGATTCTGTTGATAGAAGAGCATTAGTAAAGGTTTTATCCTTGTATGTTATACCAGACAAATGCATTAAAGTGGTTAGTGCTATGTACAAGAATAACACTGCTGCAGTTAAGGTAGGTAATGAGGTAAGCAGCTGGTTTTGTATTAAATCAGGAGTTAAGCAGGGTTGTGTTCTATCCCCTTTTACATGAATTATTTTGGTGGAGTCTGTCTTGAGGAGCACAGGAGAGGTAATAACAGACCACGGAATCAAATGGGGAGGAAAAAGTACCCTGGACTTGGATTATGCTGATGATTTAAGCATCCTAGATGAAAGTGTGAGCAAAATGAATGAAGTTTTAGAGGTTTTGCAAGTTCAGGGAGCTAGAATTGGTTTGAAAATTAATGTTAGGAAGACTAAGTCCCTAAGGCTAGGAATAAGTGATGATGAAAAGGTGATGTTGGGTAATGTTGGGAAAAGATTGATCAGGTGGACAGCTTCACTTACCTTGGTAGTATTATTAATAAAGATGGTGGGAGCAGTGAAGATGTCAAAAGTAGAATAGCCAAGGCTCATTGTGTTTTTTCACAGTTAAAAAAAGTTTGGAAGAATAGGAAGATAAGTCTGCAGACCAAGATTATAATATTAGAAGCTACAGTGATGACATTGGTCAAATATGGCTCTGAAGTATGGATGCTCCAAAAAGCAGATGAAGATTTGCTTGATGTTTTCCAGAGAAATTGCTTAAGGGTTGTTCTGGGTACCCAGCTGACTGACAGTGTTTCAAACAATAGGCTATATGAAAAATGTGGTTCAATGCCACTCTCTAGGGCTATAATGAAAGAAAGGTTGAGGTGGTTAGGGCACATTGTGTGGATGAAGGATGACAGATTGCCAAAGATTGTTCTTTTTGGCCAACCATCTAGGGCTAAACAGAAAGCAGGTTGTCCCCATCTGGGGTGGGAGAACGTCATAAAGAAAGATTTAAAGGAAATGGGAACTTCGTGGGCAGGTGTAAAAAGGGAGGCTTTGAATAGATTGGGGTGGAGGAGGAGCGTGTGTAGCTGTGTTGGCCTCAGGCGGCTTGGTGCTGTGGTGAGTTGCTAGTAGTAGTAGTATAATAAGATTTGTAATATAATTAGATAGGTTAAATCAACTGTAGTTTGATTATTGAAGTTGGTTGAGAATAAGGGGTGGGGTATCTACTCTGGGAATTGTTAAGTTTTTACTTCTAATATCTAATCAAAACTCCAATAATTCATCAAATTCTCTTATTTGTATTGAAACACATAGCAAGCACAGATAACATCCTAATTGTTTAGCTTAAAATACAAAAACTATTTAAACTTTGTTAGAACCTGCCTTTATTGTACCTGATTCTAGTTTTTTATATATGATATTTTTAAATGAATGATATATAATTGAAAACTATGTTGTTGTACAGTAATGTAGATTCAGGTGACAAATCCAGACTATCTTATAGCTTAAGTAATAGAATGAACAATTATCACCAATAAACAAAAATGTCTTGGGAGAAAAGATTTCTTTGATCTTTTTTATTAAAGAATCAATAAGACCAATGCTTCAAGGCTTTGGCCCGGGGGGGGGGTTGGTTTAAACCACCCCCCCCCCCCCCTGAAATGCTTGTCTGACTTGTAAAAACATAACAAAAATTGATATAAACAAGTTTTTTATTAGTTTTTTTGTGATTCCCCCCCCATTGAAAAAAATCTTTGAGTAACCCCCCCCCCCAAAAAAACGAAGAAATCCTGGGTACAGCCTTGCAATGCCTAGCCTATTGAAATTTGCAAAGGGTGGGACAAATTTTTCCTTGAAAATATAAAAAGGTCATTTTCAAAATTATTGCTGGTGTCCCAGTAATTATACCAGCTTAACATTTGGACAGTGTGAAGTTAGAAAACAATTCTTACTACATAATATATTGAATAATTGTACCTAAGACATTAGGCATTCAGGCCCACTATATTTTACCCCTCCCCCCCCCCCTAATGTAAATATTAATGCTAATGTAAAGGAATAAATAAATATTAAAACAAGTGAAACTTAAATTGAATATGCAAATCAAGCTTCAAACAGACAAAAATCACTACAAACAAGAGTTTGGGTATTGCCTCCTTCTCTCACTCTAAAAGTCTAAAACCTATTGCATCATGGCCACTTTCTGAAAACTATATGCATCTTGAACAGTCTTGGAAAGTATAAACAACATCAAATTGAATATTTGATATATAATGATATTAGTTGTTGAAAGATCCATCAGTTCAAGAATTTATTTCACTCTATTTTTTTTTTCTATGCTGTAAGAACTGGAGCTTTACTGAAAACTAATTTTATTACAAATATTTTCTTATGTTCTTAATATTGAAAATAAACATTAAGATTATCATTAAACATTAAGATAAGTAAAATTTTAAACTGATTAGCTTTCAGCAATGAATATCATTATGCATCAAATATTCAGTTTAATTTATTAGTTCTTTCTAAAGTTGTTCAAGATGAATATAGTTTGAGTCCAAACAATAGTTTGGATACTGCCCCCTTCCTTAAGTGTAAATAAAAACCAAAAGCCTACTGCACCATTGGCGCTTCACTGAAAACAAATTACATTACAAATATTGTCTTTTCCAGTTCTTACAGCATTGAAAATAAAATAAATTAGAGTGAAATAAATTCTTGAACTGATGGATCTTTCAACAACTAATATCATTATATATCAAATATTCAATTTGATGTTGTTTATACTTTCAAAGACTGTAAAGTGACAATGACACAGTAGGTTTTAGACTTATACAGTGAGAGAAGGAGGCAATGCTTAAACTCCTGTTTGTAATAATTTTTGTTTGTTTCAAGCTTGATTTGCATATTCAATTTAAGTTTCACTCGTTTTAAGATTTATTTATTCATTTACAATAATATCTATTGTATGTTTGTTTGCATTGATTGTTTATTTGATTTCTGTTCATTTTAAGTTTCATTTCTGCTTCAATAGCAAAGTTTTTTTTTTTTTTTTTTTTTTAAGGCTGTTTTTCATATTCACTTTAACTCACTTTAAGTTAAAGTGAAGTAAAAAGTAAAACTTTTTACTCACTTTAAGATCTATTTATTCATTTATTTTATTAATTTTTGTATGTTTTTTCCTATGATTGTTTATTTAATTTCTGTTTGTTTTGCATTTCATTTATTCTTTAATAGTAATTTCTGGTTGTTTTGAGTTTGAATTATAACAGGTATTTGTATCTGCTGAGCTTAAGTTTAAGATGGCCTTTACAAAGTTTTTCTTTGAAAAACCTATTTTTTGGAATGTTTTTTTAAATTAATTTTTGTTCGTTTTTCATTGCAAAAAGTTTTCAAGTTTTTAAAAATTCCTTATTTCAAAATCAAACTTCAAAAAAAAAAAAAAATCAAATCTTCATTGAAGTATCAAAACTGGTATCAAAGTAACAATGTCAAAGTGAAAAAAGTTTACCCTCTTTGAAGTTTATCCGACAACCCCTTCTATATGAAGTGTGTCTGGGAAAAAAAATAAATGGAGAGTGGGGGGAGGCTAGCTGCCCTCCGATCGCTTTTTACTCTTAAAAAGTGAATTACAGCTTTCAATTTCCAATCAAATGAGCCTTCTATGAAGTTTATACAAGCATCCCTTCCATAAAAACAATATTTGCCCCCAGGGCATAACTTACAACGCCTGCCCTTGGGCCCTGGGGGGCCATGTTGACACTTGTTTTTGTTATCTGAACTTTGAATTATTTTTAACAAAGTTTCTGGCTCAAAATTTATATCTGATGCATTTGGGGGAGGGGGGGGGGCTAGTTGCCCTCCAATCTCTGTTGACTCTTAAAAAGTGAACAAGGACTTTCAATTTACAATCAAATGAACCTTCTCTAAAGTTTATACAAGCATCCCTTCCATAAAAGCAATATATGCCCCCAGAGCATTTCTTACAATGCCTGTCTCCAGGCCATCAGGGGTTGCATTGACACAAGAGTTTTTTTTTTATCTGACCTTTGAATTATTTTTAATGGCATGGCTATTTTAAAAATTATATTGGATAAGCTTGGGGAGATAAGGGTGTGTGAGGGGGGGGGGGGGCGCTAGTTGCCCTTAGATATCTTTTGACACTTAAAAAGTGAACTAGAACTTTCAATTTCTGATCAAATGAACCCTCCCTGAAGTTTATTCAAGCGTCCCTTTCATAAGAGCCATACACGCCCCCAGGACAACACTTACAACGCCTACCCCCTGGGACGTGGGGGATTGTGTTGACACTGGAGTTTTTGTTATCTAAATTTTTAACAATTTAAAAAAAACTGCTATCTCAAAATTTCTAGTGGATGGGTTTGGGCAAAAAAAGGGCATGGGGGGGGCTAGTTGCCCTTAAATCTCTTGACTCTTAAAAAAAGAACTAAAACTTTCAATTTCCAATCAAATGAGCCCTCTATGAAGTTTATACAAGCATCCCTTTCATAAGAACCATACATGCTCTTAGGGCATAACTTAGAACGCCTTCTCCCATGCCCTGGGGGGTTGTATTGACTCCAGAGTTTTTCTTATCCAACCTCTGAACTATTTTTTTTTTTTTAGCATCTGTCTATCTCAAAATTTTCATCAGATGGGTTTGGAAAAAGAAGGCGTGGGGGGGGCTAGCTGCCCTCGGATCTCTTTTGACTATTAAAAAGTTAACTTGAACTTTCAATTTCCAATCAAATAAGCCCTCTGTGAAGTTTATACAAGCATCCCTTTCATAAGAACCATACATGCTCTTAGGGCATAACTTAGAACGCCTTCTCCCAGGCCATGGGGGGTTGTATTGACTCCAGAGTTTTTCTTATCCAACTTCTGAGCTTTTTTTTTAACAAAATGTCTATCTCAAAATTTTCATCAGATGGGTTTGGAAAAAGAAGGCATGGGGGGAAATAGTTGGCCTTGGATCTCTTTTGACTATTAAAAAGTTAACTTGAACTTTCAATTTCCAATCAAATAAGCCCTCTCTGAAGTTTATACAAGTATCTCTTTCATAAGAACCATATATGCCCCAGGACATAGCTTACAACACCTGCCCCTTGGCCTTGGGGGGTTGTGTTGACACCTGAGTTTTTGTTATCTGACTTTTGAACAATTTTTAACTTCATGGCTATCTCAAAATTTTTATTGGACGCATTCGGGAAAAAAGAAACAAAGGGGGGGGGGGCTAGTTGCCCTTCAATCTCTTTTCACTCTCAAAAACTGAACTAGAAATTTCAATTTCCAATCAAATTAGCCCTCTCTGAAGTTTTTACAAGCATCCCTTCCAAATACTCCCCCAGGGCATAACTTACAATGCCTGCCTTTGGGTCCTGGGGACTGTGTCAACCCTGGAGTTTTCATTATATGGTCTTTGAACTATTTGTTAAAAAATGGCTATCTCAAAGTTTTTATCAGATGGGCTTGAGAAAAAATGGGTGTGGGGGGGGGCTAGGTTCCCTCCAATCTCCTTTGACTCTTAAAAATTGAACTAGAACTTTCAATTTCCAATCAAATGAGCCCTCTTTGTAGTTTATAAGAACATCCCTTCCATGAGAAGTTTATAGGCCCCCAGGGCATAACTTACAATGCCTGCCCCTGGGCCCTTTTTTTTTTCAACATCAGAATTTTTGTTTATATGATCTTTGAACCATTTTTGACAAAATAGCTATCTCAAAATTTTTATCCAATGCATTTGGGGAAAAAGGGCAGGGGGGGGGCTGGTTACCCTCCAATATCTTTTGACGCATAAAAAGTGAACTAGAACTTTCAATTTCCAATCAAATGAGCCCTCTCTGAAGTTTATACAAGAATTCCTTCCATAAGAACCATATATGCCCCTAGGGCATAACCCTTGCCCTGAAGACCTTGGGGGGGGGGGGAGTGTCATGCTAAAAGATATAATTTCCAAAATTTTCAACTACGTTGAACAAAATGGCTATCTTAAAATTTTGATTGAATGTGCTTGGGGAAATGGTGGACATGCAAGGGGTGTTAATTGCCTTCCAATCACTTACAACTATAAAAAATAGCACTAGCCATTTAAATTTCCAATCAAATGAGCCCTTTTTGAAGTTTCTGTGACAATGTTTTCTATAAAAACCATATATGCCCCCAGGGCACAACTTACAACCCTTGCTCTGAGAGCTGTGGGGGGGGGGTGTCATCCTCAAAGATCTAATTTCCAGAATTTTCAACCACATTAAACAAAATGGCTATCTCAAAATTTTGATTGGATTTGTTTGGGGAAAAGGTGGGCATGAGAGGGGGGTTAGTTGCCCTCCAATCACTTTCGACTATTAAAAAGGGTACTAGCCCTTTGAATTTCCAATCAAATGAGCTGTTTTTGAAGTTTCTACAACAAAGCTTTCTATAAAAAGCCTATATGTCCCCAGGGCATAAATTACAACCCTTACCCTTTTGGCTGTGGGGGGAGTGTCCTCCTCAAATACGTAATTTCTATCTGGAAATCAACTACGTAGAACAAAATGGCTATCTCAAAATTTTGATTGGATGTGTTTGGGAAATGGTGGGCATGGAAGGGTTGTTTGTTGCCATTCAATCACCTTTCACCCTTAAAAAGGGGACTGGAACTTTCGATTTCTAATCGAATGAGCCCCCCTTTGAAGCTTTTACAACAACCCCTTCCATAAGAAGTGCCTCTGGGAAAAAAATAATAATAATAAATAAATAGTAAAACATTGGATCTGTATGACCTTTACTATAGGCGATGCTATAGTGTTGCCTCTGATTAGGAAGAAATATTAGAATGACCATTTTGTTTAAAAAATGATTGGTTAATGTTTCATGCACATTCTTTCTAAACTGGATGTAGTGAGTATGCACAATCATTCCTAGTTTAAAAGAAATACTATAAAGAGTTACACTGTTTGATTTCCCCTTCTAGTCTTTTTAGATATTAATTAAAAAAACTTTCTGAAAAATAAGTTTTTCCAAGAAAAGTAAAGGCCATTTTAAACTTAACCTCAGGAGATACAAATACCTGTTAAAATTCAAACTCAAAACGACCAGAAATTAATATTTAAGAATAAATGAAACCCAAAACGAACAGAAATTAAATCAACAATCATCGCAAAAAACATACAACAAGTACTAATATAAAATGAATAAATAGATCTTAAAGCAAGTAATGCTTAGATTGAATATGAAAATCAAGCTTAAAACTAAAAAAAATTTGGCTATTGAAGTACAAAAGAAACTTAAAACGAACAGAAATTAAATAAACAATCAATGCAAACAAACATACAATATATATTATGTAAATGAATAAATAAATCTTAAAACGGGTGAAACTTAAATTGAATATGCAAATCAAGTTTGAATCGAATAAAAATAACTACAAACAAGAGTTTGGATATCGCCTCACTGCAGACGCCTAAAACCTACTGCGTCATTGGCGCCTTACTGAAAACTATATGAGTCTTTAACAGTCTTGGAAGGTATAAACAAAATCAAATACGGGGCGAAACTTCACTTATCTCCTCCGTTCCCGATTTAGGAGATTAGACAGACTCATTGGGCTGTAGAATGTTGGACCGTTTGAGTTGTGGAAGACGTTAAAATACTCAAAATACTTTATGTTTTCAGTTATTGCAGGATTGATTTCATAGATTGTGGAATGGTGAGCCCAATGGGCCATCATTTGGGTGAACCTCAACTCATAATATGCAATTTAGATTAATTGTTCCGTGTTATGTGCATATATTATTCTATATATGTCATTGTGAGTTGTACTTTTATTGCATTGCGTTCATTTTTAAGCCTTGAGATAAAAACTGAAACCTTAGTGTAGACAGTGGTGGAGGAAGTCTCCCCCCTCACATGCATAATTGAGCAGCCACAGAGAAAGTAATACAAATGAAAATAATCCGTCTTTTGAAAATGTCTTTTTTCAAAAGACACGAACAAAATCGTTTAAAGGAATCTGAAGTGCTATCTCTGACATTTCCGTTGATTCTTTATTCCCATTACTTTCAGATGTAAAATTTAGAATATTATTGAATGGGTTTAGTCGTCCCTCCCTGAATAATTCACATTTGGAAAACCCACCCCTGGGAAATTCCTCCCCACTCAAAGAACATTTTTTTTCCTGCTGATAATTCTCCCGTGTTAAATTCCACCCAGTAGAAATTTATTTATTAATTTGCATTAATACCAACACTAAATTTATTTATTAATTTATATTAATATCTATTATATGTTTGTTTGCATTGATTGCTTATTTAATGATTGTTTGATTGTTTATATGCCCCCAGGGCATAACTTAAAACGCCTACCCCCGGGCCCTGGTGGGCTGTGTCGACACCGGGGTTTTTTGTTATCAGTACTTTGAACCATTTTAACAAAATGTCTATCTCAAAATTTTTATCTGATGTATTTAGGGCGTGGAGGAGGGGGGGACTAGTTGCCCTCCAATCTCTTTTGACTCTTAAAAAGTGAACAAGAACTTTCAATTTCCAATCAAATGATCCCTCTCTAAAGTTTATACGAGCATCCCTTCCGTAAGAAATAATGGGAAGGATTCGGATAATCCTGAAATTACAACCCTTGCCCTGAGGGCTGTGGGAGAGTTGTCATCCTCAAAGGCCTAATTTCCAGAATTAAAACTACGTTTGATAGAATGGCTGTCTCAAAATTTTGTTTGGATGTGTTTGGGGAAAAGGTGGCGTGAGAGGAGGGTTAGTTGCCCTCAAATCACTTTCGACTATTAAAAAGGCACTAGCCCTTTGAATTTCCAATTGAATGAACTTTTTTTGAAGTTTCTATGACATCGCTTTCTATAAAAACCTTGTATGCCCCCAGGGTGTAACTTAAAACCCTTGCCCTAAGGGCTGTGGGGGAGTGTCCTCCTTAAAAACATATTTTCTATCCGAAAAACAACTACGCTGAACAAAATGAATATCTCAAAATTTTGATTGGATGCGTTTGGGAGAATGATGGGCATGGGGGGGGGAGTAGTTGCCCTCCAATCACTTTCGACTATTAAAAAGGGCACTAGCCCTTTGAATTTCTAATTAAATGAGCCTTTTTTGAAGTATTTATGACAACACCTTCTATTAAAACCATATATGCCCCCAGGGCATAACTTAAGACCCTTGCCCTGAGGGTTGTGGGGGATTGTCCTCCTCAAAAACATATTTTCTATCTGGAAATCAACTATGCTAAACAAAATGGCTATTTCAAAATTTTGATTGGATGTGTTTGGGGGAATTATGGGCGTGGGGGGCCTAGTTGCCCTCCAATCACTTTTGACTATTAAAAAGGGCACTATCCCTTTGAATTCCCAATCGAATGAGCCTTTTTTGAAGTGTTTACGATAATGGCTTCTATGCAAACCTTATATGCCACCAGGGCATAACTTAAAACCCTTGCTCTGAGGTTTGTGGGGGAGTGTCCTCAAAAATATATTTTCTATCTGGAAATCAACTATGCTGGACAAAATTGCTATCTCAAAATTTTGATTGGATGTATTTGGGGAAATGATGGGCGTGGGGGGGGGCTAGCTGCCCTCCAATCACTTTCGACTATTAAAAGGGGCACTAGACCTTTCAATATTCAATCGAAGGAGCCTTTTTTGAAGTTTCGGTGAAAACACCTTCTATAAAAACCTTATATGCCTCCAGGGCATAACTTAAAACCCTTGCCCTGAGAGTTGTGGGGGAGTGTCCTCCTCGAAAATATATTTTCTATTTGGAAATCAACTACGCTGAACAAAATGGCTATATCAAAATTTTGATTGGATGTGTTTGGGGGAATGATGGGTGTGAGGGGGGGGGCTAGTTTCCCTCCAATCATTTTCGACTATTAAAAAGGGCACTAGAACTCTCTATTTCCAATCGAATGAGCCCCCTTTGAAGTTTTTACGACGACCCCTTCCATATGAAGTCCCTCTGGGGAAAAGAAAATAATAAAACATTGGATCCATATGGCCTTTACTATAGGCAACGCTACAGCGTTGCCTCTGATTGTAAAAACTTAACATAAAGAGTGAGGTATTGAGGAGAGGGTGACCCCTCTCATATATGTAATAATTTCTGTGTGTTTTAAGTTTTAATGTTGCTCCTTACTTTCAGTTGAAAAAATTTTCTTTCAGTTAATTTCTGGTCGTTTTTAAATAATGCTGAAGAATTCGGCTCCCCCTCCATGGAAAATTTCCTTCCCCCACAAAAAAAAAATCTTCCATGGAGAGATCCTTCCACCCCTCATTCTCCACCAGAAAAATCCCCCCTAAAAAGTGTATGTATACTTCCCAATAAGCAATACTATATGTGAACAATGGGCAAAGTTCATAGCTAGCAGCCCTTCCCCCAGACACTGTGGGGGGGGGGAGGGCAAGTATACTCAAAGACATAGTTATTAGATTTTTCAACTACGCTGAAAAAAATAGCTATCTAGAAATTTTGATTGGGCAACTTTGGGGAAAAATGAGTTTGGGAGGAGGGCTAGCTGCCCTCCAATATTTTTGGTCACTTGAAAAGGGCGCTAGAACTTTTGATTTCCAATCAAATGAGCCCTCTCCCAATTTTCTACGATCACTGGTTTGATGCAATCGCCACTGAAAAATTAGAGTAACACATCCATGATCTTTCTTCCAGCAAAAAAAAAAAAGAGGCAAAATTCCACATTTCTGTACATAGGAGCTTGAAACCTCTACAGTAGGGGTCTCTGGTATGCTGAATCTGATGGTATTATTTTCATTACGACCACTTGATTTTTTAGGGGTGTATCCCTCCCCTCTTTTTCAAACATTGGGCAAATTTTCTCAGGCTTGTAAATTTTGATGGGTAACATTAAATTTGATGAATTTTGCATATTTTTAATAAGCATCAAAATTCGATTCTTTTGCTGTATCTATCGTTATCAAGACTGCGCTTCTTGGAGTTTTTGTTACTATTGAGCTGCACTGCTCCTTACTTACAGTTCATTGCCATGAAGTGTTTGATATAGTTGCTGCATTATAATGCTTTAATAGTGATTGTAATGTGCTTGAGGCTGTCCAATGAATGGCCACCAAAATACATATGAACCTTATCAAGATTGCTTAAAAATGCTTAAACTTACATTTAGTGTTTAACTGGTCAAATTGTTCAAGGTAAAATTGGGTATTTTACCGTAATTTTACGGGCCCCTGTAAATTGGTATTTTACCTATTTTATGCAACGCACCTATTTTACCGTTATCTTCCATATTTTATTGACATATCTTACAAGCGCTTGCAATTTTTACACCACAAAAGTTCAAAGAAAGTGGTAGCAACAGGTTTGGATTTTGTTTTGTGTATAGCTGTATCACCTGGTTTAAAAGGTTGTCTGTCTGACATCAGTTTCTTGTTATCAGAACAATAAAGTCTATTATAGTGCAAGTAATTATAATTTTAAAATAGTGAAATATTAGCTCATATAAAATTGTGTTAGTTCTATGAGCTGTTAAAGACAGAAAGGGCTGCAAGCAGGATTGACTTATGACCAGGGCCATGTCCAGGATTTTTTTTTTGGGGGGGGGGGTACACAAAAAAAGCATAACAAATTTGTTTATATCCATTTTTTATGTTTTTACAATTCAGGCAAACATTTCGAGGGGGGGTAAACCCTCTAACCACTCCCCCTGGATACAGCCTTGCATATGATAAAAAAGCAATAAAATTAAATAGCCAAGAAAAATGAAGGTAATGTCAGGCAGTGGACAGAAAAGAAGCAAAAATGACAAGCAGATATTTTGTCAGGCACCTCTGCCCAGCCATCTTCAGTGGTAAAAAAAAAGAAGAAGGAAACAAACCTTTTGAAGTAATTCTTAACAGAGCAGAAGAAAGACAGATTCAAACAAACCAAACCACAATAAATGAAAGACTATTCACCAATTAGATTGGGCAAAAATTCTCTGCTTAGTGGCTGACTTAACTTGTCTGCTGACTTAATTTTCATTAAAAATGTGTTCAGATGATCTTAATTTAACTGAAGAAAAAATGTTTTTTGAATTCTTTAATTTTAAGTTATTGTAAATTGGGTTTATAGGAATATCTCCAGCATCTCTATTTAAAACAAGGTCTCTATTTGTGGATTTTTTAATTTCAATGGCCGTCCTAAAAGAATTTGGGAAGCCATTTGCTTCATATATTATAGTTTCCTCATCAAAAGAAAAAACTGAATGATCTGGAGTTTTAACAATTTGGAGGGCCAAGCAGAATCAGTATACTCATTTTTGTTTTAAATTTTACATCCCAGAGAAATCTTGTGTTCAAGTCAGAAGCAATTGTATAGCATTGCCTGTTTAAGTCAGAAGCAATTGTATAGCTTTGCCTATAGTAATGACTCACATGGGTTTGAAGTATTAGTATTTGTTCATTTATTTTTCCCAAATGCACTTCATGTGGAAGGGACGGTCAAATAAACTTTGGAGAGGGTACAGTCAATTGGAAATCGAAAGTTCCAGCATTGCCCTTTTCTATGATTTACCCTGCTTTTCAACCAATTGCTACCATACGAGTTGTTACTGACTGCAGTGTCTTTAAGAAATTCTTATTCTAATTTGATGGTCATTGTGTTTAAGCAGTTGTTTTGAAAGAATCTTCAGATAAATACAGAATTTTTTCTAAGGAAGAGATAAGGGGATGCTGGAGGTAAAACTTGGTATATAGCCCTCAGAGCCATATCCAGGACTTTTGCTGGGGAGGGGGTATTTTTGGGGGGTGGGGGCTTCAGAACAGGCACAGTTGCCTGAACCTGAATTTGAAGTAGGGGGGCTAGATTTACCAGCAAATCCTATTGCAGGCGGTCATAATTACTGAGTCTACTAACATGATCCAGTGTGTAGTTAATCAAAGCATCAAAACAACTTTAAAACCATTTTTTACTTGTATTTGGTGCTTTTATAAATAAATGAAAAATAACATGTATATAATATGAGAAATTTGGGGTTTAATGCAGCTATTTAAATATGCAACGGTGTTAGGGTAAAATTTCTTAGGTTTAAATGTAGAAAAAAAAAATTCTATTATCATTTTACTCCCTAATATTTTTTTTTTCAAAATAGATGTCCTAAATCAGGCACTGTAAATGCTGAGGTATTGCCAAGAGATAAACAAGATTACCAAAGAGAAACTAAAATGTTGATTAAATTGATGAAACTCTAGATGAAGTGGTATTACCTTCCTTAAGCCCAAGAAAATTAGAATCATAGGCGTGGGGGGGGGGGGGGTAGTTGCCCTCTATTCACTTTAGACTATTAAAAAGGGCGCTAGCCCTTTGAATTTCCAATCAAATGAGCCTGTTTTGAAGTTTCTACGACAACGCCTTCTATAAAAACCCTATATACCCCCAGGGTATAGCTTAAAACCCTTGCCCCGAGGGTTGTGGGGGAGTGTCTTCCTCAAAAACATATTTTCTATCTGGAAATCAACTACGCTGAACAAAATGGCTATCTCAAAATTTTGATTGGATGTTTGGGGGAATGATGGGCATGGGGGGGCTAGTTGCCCTCCTATCACTTTTGACTGTTGAAAAGGACACTAGCCCTTTGAATTTCCAATCGAATGAGCTTTTTTTGAAGTTTCTACGACAACGCCTTCTATAAAAACCTTATATGCCCCCAGGGCATAACTTAAAACCCTTGCCCCGAGGGTTGTGGGGGAGTGAAAAAATGTTGAACAAAATGGCTATCTCAAAATTTTGATTGGGTTTGTTTGGGGGAATGGTGGGCGTGGAAGGGGTGTTATTTGCCCTCCAATCACTTTCGACTATTAAAAAGGACAATAGCCATTCCAATTTCCAATCGAATGAGCCCTTGTCGAAGTTTCTACGACAACTCCTTCGAGACGAAGTGCCCTGGTCTATAAAAAAATAAATAATGCATTGTGCCAACATTGTTCTTTACATAGACAGCGCTATTGCTCTGCCTATGATCTGTTTAGATTATTTGAACAGTCTCTAAGATTTCGATTTTTTTTTTTAGCCTCTGAGCCTTGGCCAGAAGATGTAAAGCTATACCAGCCTTATGAAACAGAACAAATTTTGATTAACGATATTGCAGCAAGTTTAACTGTCAAAGCTTTCATGAAAATGTGTGGACTTCAAATACAAGTTGAGATGAGAGGCAATGCAGAAGACATGTCACCAAATGGTTTTTTCTTTTTTTTTTTTTTTTTTGTCATAAAAAGAAATTGCCCTTATTTTGGTTCAACAACGTCATGCTCAGTGATTTTCATTACGCTGAGTATTGATATGGAAAGGTAATATTTTTCAAACGAAAATGACGAAGCTTAGGTGCTCTGTCAATTCCAGTTATTTTATCTGATTGAAAGCAAAATTCTTTGAAAAGAATCTTCTTAGAAAAGAACCTTTGGAATGCGTATCTAAAGAAAATGGACATTGTAATTTTTTGTTTTGGGTACAAGCAGGGAGCTATAATTTCATTTAAGTAAATTTTTGCTGATGACAGAATTGAAGAGTAAGGTGTCCGATTCTGATCCGAAACAGAAGCAAACCATATATTCGCCAACGTGAATAGTTTTTTCTCATCATAAAGCCTGAACTTCAGCTGCTGAAGCTAATTTGGCTCGTGTTAGAACCTAACCTCATATCCCATTTCCAAATCATCAAGATGTCTACTTAACAATAAATATTGGGAGCAAAAAATTTATTTTGTTGCTCTTTCTCTGTCCTATCCTTGGAAGGAAAATCACGCCGCTTGGCCTCATATTGGCGCTAGTGTAGACTTTCAATGACTTTGCCTAACCAGAGCGTGACTGCAAACAGTGTTGCTGGGACCTTCAGGAGCAAACCCATTGAAGTAATTTTAGCCAAATTAACGACACAACATTGCACCATACTATGAGAAATGGATAGTGGTAAGGATAGGGCAATAAAACAAGAGAAACTTGTTAGAAATTAATGCTAAAAGAAAATATTATTTGCTCCATTTGTCTATCATCTCTGAAAAAGTTATATGTTTCCAAATCCAGAAATAATAAGCTATACCATATGTAAGTATGATTTCCTTTCCATTTAGAGTCCCTAAAAAGGACTTGCCTTCTTTTCCGCTGAGTAAAAATAACAGAAAACAAATTATAGCAAAATGTTGCTATGCTAACCTTAATCATAAAAAAAATAATGGAATTATAAGTGTATGTCAACAACTACAACAAAGGTTGGCAGAACAAAGAAATTAGCTGACCATCATGCCATCTAGCTTCCATTACAGCCGGAGGCATCACCGTCATGTCAATGGGTATATGTGATGAGAGAATAAAGTTAAGCAAATCCAGGGATTCCAACGAGACACAGATGTTGAAAGGGGGAGGGTGTAATGGCCTTTTTTGGAAAAGAAGAAGACATTGAAAATGCATAAATTGGTAAATGAGAATTAATACCATCTAAATCTTGACAAAATAAAGCTCATGGTAGCAATCCCCCCCCCGGGATTTACTGGCTGTGCCAGTAAACCCCTATGCCTTCCCAAGGCCAGAACATAATTTGCACTTTACTGAAAATAATACAAACGAATGTGCATTGTCAGTTTAATAGACATATACTGATATTTAGTAGTCAAAATCTTAATATTATTTGATTTATTTAAAAGTAAAAGCATTTATATATTTTTCAGTAAAGTGTAAATTATGTTCTAGCCTTTGGAAAGCATTGAGGTTTTGGGCCCTATTTATGTTAATTTCTGCTCGTTTTGACCTTGATATGTTTATTTATTGTAATTTCTACTCATTTCTGGTTTCGTTTTTTAATTGATTCTGATTTGACATAATTTCACATTTTGCCAACTATATGATTTTAGTTATGCTAGTTTTTTGCTTGATGTAGTTCTTTAATTTTCTTTGAAAAATTTATTTTGTGGAAAAAGTTTCTTTAAAATTAATAATAATAATAATTCATTTATTACCCATTTGAACAAAAAGAAGTGGAGTACATCAAGAACAAAAAACAAAAAAGCAGCATTGCATACTTAACAATCATTTACAAAAAATGACGTAAATTCTGGTGCGCATTAAGACCTTCAGAATCCGACAGCTTTCCCGCAAGCACAGTCACTTTTTCCCTAAATCAGGGAGGCCGAATCGCTATATTAGATGCCGGCTCCGGAACCACGAAGGGAGGCACAGAAGGTACCAAGAAAATTTAAAATAAGAAGTTCGCAGAGATCTGAGATCTTTAGGCTTCAGAAGTGGTAGAAAACCAGATAAAAAGGGGAATAGAATGATCACAAAATGAAGAATATAATTTTCCAAGCGCATTTCTATTGTAATTCCCTCTATTTGCAACAATTTTTGAATATCCAATCTGAATTTTTTCATAGTATTAGAAACTGTCAGAGCCCGAAGTGTTTTGCGATTATTAGTAATGTGAAGACCAAGCCACCAAAAAGAAGAGACACAGTGAATAGAGGAATAACCACAGTTAAGAGGGAGATTCGCACTCGATTTAAACTAAATATATTCACACTTATCAACGTTCAGCATAAGCCTAATCTGCCTGAACTGGTCTGAGATCCAGCTGACAGAATGTGAGAGCCCAGCCCTAGAACGACTGACATCGTCAGTCGAGAGAGAACATCGTCCGCATAAGCGAGATACGAGACATCAATTCTATCAGAAATGAAAGTCGAAGGCAAAGATGAAAGGATAAGAGCACGGACCCCATGCCGAAGAAATACCTTTGAATCAGAAACTACTCCATTACATTTTACCAGAATAAAAGAGTAGAATACCAGTACCGTAACAGAACAACAATAGAAAGGTTAATATTATTAGAAAAAAGTGAATAGACTGCATGTGAGTGGACAATACTATCAAAAGCTTTCGAAAGATCAAGAGCACAGATATGAAGTGAAGATTTATTATTAGAAGATTGCAACAGGAGGGAAGCTAGAACACGATGGGCGAGCTGTCATCCCAGCTTTTTTTGAAAGCCAAATTGTTTTTCACCAAAATTAACATTTTGAATTGAAAGGGAGAAGAATATATTCAAAAATTTTGCCAAGATTACACGAAACAGTAATTGGTCGATATGAACTGCACCCTGACGAAGTTTTTCCACGCTTCAAAACCAAGGTAACTGTGCGACGGAAAAAAACTGTCGGGAACCATAGAAGTAGATAAACACATTTTAAACAGTAGCTGAAGGTGAGCTATCAAAGTTGGGCAAACTACTTAAGAAATTCCGTCTTGATCAACAGACCTAGATTGCATGTTCTTAATAGCTTGACCAATATCAACAGTAGAGTTACTAAAGAAGTTACTGAAGACTCAAGAAAATTACTAAAAAGCTTTTCAACTTCCCGGTTCACCTTGCCAAAAATATCATTATAATACGACACCCAAGTATGAACTGCTATAGGACTTTCAGAAAACTCACTACTAAGCTTATCCGAATTCAAAACATGAGACCACTCCTTTTCCGATGCAAGAAAATCAAAACCAGATGCCCTAGAGTGTCGTAAACGTTTTTTATATGTACGCTTGGTAGTTCTAGAGAAACTATGTCTGCTTGCTGTTCTAGAGGAACAGCAATCGCCTCTGCTTGTTTTAAGCACCAAATTATTTTATCATAATATTCACTAAAAGACTGCTTATAATTTGAAAAACGGTTAGTAACTTGAAGCAAATGGTAAGGAACTTTTATAGATCCCAATAATGTGGACAACATAGTAATATAAAGTGCATAATTAGCTCTTCTCTAGTTCTTCCTGTAAAATCACTTAGAACTTTGTGTAAACGGTCTAGAAGAATGGAGAGCGACTAGTGAAGTAAAGAACGAAATCGGAAGGTGGTCAATATCGTGATCGTCTTCATGAACAAGAACAGCCGATACATAAAATTTGGCGAGGAAACTTCACGGTCAGTGTTTGACAAACTTGCAGATTGGTAAATATATGAATAATCAACACTTTTCTCGACTATTTTATAAGCAAAGAAAGCACCAAGGACTGTATCAGATCGAACTGACTCACTAGTAATATCTGTGTTGAAGTCACTAACCACTATGAAATCATAACCACTCGATACAACAGACGCAAGAATAGCCTTAAGATTTGCCGAGGCTTTCATATACGCGTTTAAAGCGGAAATAGTTTTTTTGTTACACGGGAGATACACATTTATCAGCACAGTATTACCAAACCGAACCGCAAGGAAAGAAGTATCGCTATGAAAACACACTGGAGAGAAGAAACTCGCAAGGCCTCCAGAAGGTCTACCAAAAGTGACACAAGCATTAGTTATAAAAAACGGAATGATTACGACTTCTTTTTAACACGTTAACACTGGTAGAAGTCAGGAGGTGTTTTTCAAGGCATACTTTATCAAACAGGTCACACAATTTATCAATCATATGCTCCTTTAAGCGAGTACCATTTATATCATAGGCAGGGCAATAGCACTGCCTAAGTAAAGAACGATGTTGGCACAATTTGTTGTTTTTTTTCCATACCCGGGCACCCGGGCACGTATCGAATGAGTTGTCACAGAAAATTCGAAAAGGGCTCATTCAATTGGAAATTGGAGTGGCTAGTGCCCTTTTTAATAGTAGAAAGTGATTGGAGGGCAACTAGCCCCCCCATACCCCTCAGTCCAGCCAACACATCCAATCAAAATTTTTGAGATAGCCATTTTGTTATGCGTAGTTGATTTCCAGATAGAAAATATGTTTTTGAGGAGGACACTCCCCCATAACCCTCAAGGGTTTTGGGGTGTCAAACTCAAAACAAGCAGAAATTAACATAAGTTGGGCTCAAAAACCCCATGCCTTCCCAAGTCCAGAACATAATTTGCACTTTACTGAAAAAAATACAAATGAATATGCATTGTCAGTTTAATATGCATATACTGATATTTAGTTACCAAAACGTTAATATTATTTGATTTATTGAAGTTATAAAAGTAACTACATTTATATTTTTTTCAGGAAAGTGCAAATTATGTTCTGGCCTTGGGAATGCATAGGGGTTTTGAGCCCAACTTATGTTAATTTCTGCTCGTTATGAGTTTGACTCGGTTATTTATTGTAATTTCTGTTGGTTTTGGGTTTCATTTATTTATCATTGCTGATTTGCGGTAGTTTCAGTTTTCGTAGATGATTTGATTTTATTTTTGCTCATTTTTGTTTAATGGAGTTCTTTAGTTTCCTTTGAAAAACTTATTTTGTGTAAAAAGTTTTTTTAATTAATTAAATCAAACAATCGAAATTGGTAGAATCATTTCTTCTTGGCAATGATACGTCTCGGCACTTTGCGTCTAAGACTCAAGGAGGCATGATTTTCACCACAATTGACACATTTTGCATCAAGCTGGCAGGGAGAATCCTTTGTGGAAATATGAGGGCCCGCGCAGCGGGCACACTTCGCAACCAAACTTGTACAATCAGCAACTCTATGGTCTGGCGAACGGCATTTGAGACAGCATCGAAGTGCCGACAGATATTCTTTCACAGATAAGTATTCATGCCCAAGTTTAACACCATTTTGCATAACTTTGGCTTTTGACATGGAGTCACAAAACTCAAGCTTAACCATGCCAGTGTCACCGAAACGCATAGCTTCCACCACACCTGGATATCCTTGAAAGAATGAGAGGTCTAAGTCCTTCGATATTCAACTGACTCTCTTGAAAAACCGCTTAGTGATCACCTTGGATGAAGATTCTGCTAAAATCACTGAAATCGAGTCTTTGAATTCTTCAGAAGTAGATTTTTCAACATTAATCAGCCATTTGTCACCTCACGAACTCAGCTTGGTAACTGCATCATTGCAGCCTACTTTATCGAGTACTTCTTTGCGTTTTATCAGATCATTTAGTGTTTGCGTCACTTTAGAGACAACAACAGTGGCGTGAGAGTCAGTTGCCGGCGTCGCACGGGCAGGCAATGGTGGAAAGTGTTTATCATACGAATCGAACTTACTTGAAACAGTCTTTAGGAAGTGTTCCATTCTATTCAACTTTGCGTTCAAACTCGAATAAACCAAAGCAGGGGTGACTGGTACGTCATTTTGAGAATGAATTGCAAACGTCGGTAGGTCTATGTCTTCATCGTCACATTTCACGAATATGCTTAACATATCCTTCAGATGGCCTTCCAAGGCCTTCGGCCCCTGTCTTCTCGGAAGCTCAGTCCCAGGTACGGCCCTATCATAGAGGAGTTTTTTTTAGCTTCGATTACGCTCGGCAAGTCCAGAAAAAAACTCCTTTCCAAACTTTAGTACTTCGTTTTCATTCACTCTATTAACACGGTTTAATTGCAAAAAATTAAAACCGGCAAAAATACAAGTCCATTATTCATTATTCACTGTACAGCGCGCGGATACGCATATCATAAGAACCAGATACCAATAAGTGAAGGAAAGTCCACTAAATCAGTCAAAAGTAGTCCACTGACACTGATAAAGATTCTTTTTAAATTTTTCTTTAATTTTGCTCTGCTGACGACCACTTGTGAGAAATATAAATGGTTAGGTGTTCCCCATCATCAAAGGTTTGGGACAATACTGCACTTACCCTGTGGTCTGAACTATCAGTTTAAAAGACAGATAGTGTCGGGAATTCAGAGTTTAGAAGAATTTATTGCTGCAGAGGGCGTACTTCAAGGTTTCAAATCTTCTAGGTTCTGCCAATTGCCGAATATAGGTTACAAGAATCCTTTTCGGTAAACCTGAATAGACTTTGTTCCCTTCGTGAAGTTTTTTCCAACTGCTATTAATAGCCTGCTGTCCCCAAAAATAAACGAACTTCCCATTTCTTCCTTAGGACAGCTGCACCTCAGGGCGTCTCTGTCTTCTCTTGCATCAGGGCTGCCGTACTATATGACTCGCCACTACAGAATTGAAATGTGACCTTGCAGAAGGAGTAAAAGGAATTTGATTATGATTTTTTTGCATTGTGAATCTGATAATTATTTTAATCAGAGGTAAAAGACGGCGCAACACTGAGGGGCTTGGGGAGGTCACCTTAGAAAGTGAAACATTCACAGGGAAGATCGAGTAAAGAGATAACTCCTAGACGATTGGTTTCTTGAATGAGGTTCCTAGCTTTATTACAAGCTTTAGAAAGACGTTTTAAAAGAGAAAGTAAAGTGCACATCCATACATAGCGTAATAAAAATAGAGTTGGATCAAGCTTTTAAAGGAACCAAACGAATGCCACTTTCTAGCAAACTCAGGTAAAGTCAACTAACCAATTCCAGGCTACTGGCAAGCTGTGGGTTGAAGTCTGATCTGACTGGTGGACTGAATGGAATCGGAATACTATCATAATAATAACGAAGGTAATACGTAGAATGGTCAGGGCAAGAGATGGCCTTGTTTGAAGACCCGCGGGAACATCACCGGTTAATTGAAGTATAACGAAATACACACATGCACATTATAAAGTGAATTGAAATCAAGTAGCGACTAATTATTGGAACTATTCATTTCAATGATAAAGTAACCAATTAAATGATGATAACTAAGGAGGTTACCATAGAAAAAAGCTACCTTCTTCCTTTGCTATAGTGGATCGGACCAACCGGTTTCTCCTTTAAATATGTTTCTTGCAAGTCCCTAGTAGAAAACAAGGACTTTCTTGGCTCTTTATCTCATCCCTTCAAAAGTTTTGGTGCGTTTACCTATGCTTTAAAAAAAGTTGCTCTTCTAAAAAAAACTTTACTTATGCTCTAAAGTTTCTTATGCTCTTCAATATTACTAGGGACTACAAACTTATTTTTTATCTTTTTTTTAGGCAAACTTCCGTTTATTAAGTGCGGACAGTTCGTCATCGCAGATCTCGATCCAATAGTTTCGTTTGTGTTCTCTAAGGTACTCCATTTGACTCTTTATTTTGTGAATCCTTGTCCAATAATTCTGGACACAAACACTTTCAAACTCTTAAAACTCGATGTTACCTTATAAAGTGGTAATTTATAAAATATGCATCTGAATTAAATTAAATTACTGCATTAAGGAAAATTGTAACTTTACTATCATAGCTCTACTCCCCTTATAAGCCTAGAAAGTGTAATTAAGGATATTCCAACTTCTGGCATTCAAGTTTCAGGATAAAAATTCGCCAAAAAAAGAATCAGCATAAAAAGCCAATTATTTTGATATATTAATTATTAGCTAAATTCCTTTTTTAGTGTTTCGGTTACTATTGAGCTAAGTCGCTCCTTACTTTCAGTTCGTTACCACGAACTGTTTGAAATCGAACCAAATTTGATATATCTGTTTTGTTCAAAAACTTCAAGTTGTCTAGTACATTTGTCTTTGGGGTTAATATCAACCCCTCAGCTCCAGTGTTGACTTTATCTTACTCTGCTATGATAAATCAGCCCTCAGAAATACTAAAAAGAAATTAAAATAAAATAACTTGTAAAAATTAATTCTATAGGATATTTTACACCGCACATTCTGGCTATATTTAATATTGTTTGAATACTCAAAAATTCCTTCTTTTCTTCAATATATTCATTTGTCATACTTTCTTTTTGGCTTCTCAATTTCGCACAATGAGGAATTTTCCGGGGGAACGCGCCTAGCATCTTGATTATTATCTAAGTTGGTATTTAAGGATTTATGCGTTTGTTATTTACAAACCTAAGGGTAATATTGAAGTGTACAAGTCCAAAATCATTATGTTCTATTAAAATTAAGAATAGTGATTTCATAACCTACAAAAATCAGATTGGCTACATTATTAAGTAATTTAATAAGTTGTTATTAACGACTGCATTGTTTTAAGTCTATTCCTTTTGAAATTATTGGAAATTCAGTAAATCACAAATGATACTATCGCCTGTTATTTATGCTTTAAACTCATTCTCTATTATAATTGAAAACTACGTTTTCATAATTTTAAAAATAACATTAGCTGAAGTAAACGACTAAATAATGTTCAATCGTTTAAAATAAATAACATTGAGAATTTGTACATGACTGAAACCTTCTTATAAAATTACTAAACCCTACGATGTTACTAGACAGATAGAAGCCTCTCGTTATATGTCTGTTGTGACACATAGAAGCCTCTCATTACCTCCTCAATATCAAGTAACCCTCATATTGATGAAAGTACTGTATTGGATAGAAGGTGCCACACCCCCTCAGTAGAGAGGACCCTATAACTCCCATCCCTCACCCCTGCTGCCACCTACAACTTTTTTTTACATAATTTATGTCTGTTTTATGGTTTTTGTCAGTGAGAATGGAAAAACAGGAATTTTCTCACTTTTATGGATGTTTCTTGGACGGTTATGAGTGTCGGTCAATTTATTTATTGCTTTTCATGAATGTCAACATCAAATTATGTCTATTTTTATGGTTTTTGTCAGTGAGAATGGAAAAAAAGGATTTTTCTCACTTTGATGGATGTTTTCTGGATTATTGAGTCTAGCGGGGAAAGGGTCAATGACCTCTTTTTCCCAGGTTAATTTATTTGTTGTTGTCGTTTTGGCCAAGTGCACGCTAGGGGTGAATGTTAATATCCAGGAATAGGAAACAGTTAGATCACGTGTTTCCTTCTAGACCAATCAGCGATTATTCAATAAAATTGTTTCGAAATCGAAAATTTTCCCTTTCTGGTTAGGTTAGGTTAGGGCTAGCGAATCAGGGTCAGTCTAGAGTCAGCAGTCAGAGTGAAAGGATTGAAAAATGAATAAATTTGAGAAAGAGAGAATTAGATCAAATCTAGTGTTTATGGAAAAACATTTGATTTTGGATGATGATTTTCTCGAGTTATCTCTTCAACGCAGGATATTCTCTCGGGGAACACTTGGCAATATCATTAGGACTGATTCTCCCCCATTGGACTATTGTATGAAACTTTTAAAATGTGACTCAAGTGCTTATAGTCAATTTATTGATATATTAATTGGAACAAAGCAGAATCATATCGTGGATATACTTTTGAAAACATTGCCAATGGATTCAATGTAGATGGCTCCTCCTTCGAAAGAGGTAACGTCACAGAGCTACTCCTCTCCCCATTCCCCTCACTGAATTTATCGAACGAGGATCAGTTTCGTTGTAGCTGTGAGAGAGCTGACATCGGAAACCAAAAATGTTCTATACATGTCCATTGTGCATGTACACTCTTGGCAGTTGGACTCAATGTGAGAATTGTACAATTATTGATGACTATAGTGAAAAGTGCATATTATGTAATCCTTGTAAATTACATAGAGGCTATGGAGTACAAATTAAAGGATGTAATTCATGTCTTGAAGAGGTGTGTGACTCTCACCCTAGAGGACACCTGTGTTCCAATTGTCACTATGATAAATGTGATCAGTGGGAGAATACTTACCCCGCTATGATTGGAAAGAATCCCAAACGTGATTTTAGTTTATTTCTACGAGATTAGTATCGTCGTGGATTTAAATTATTCTGGGAAGAGGAATCTGGTCTACGATTCAACTGTTGGGGTAACAAGACAATTTGGTTTCTACGTCATCGTTATGACGTCACTACCTATTATGACTATAAACGAAGTGATTTTTATTTGGCAGTTACTGAATGTGATTCACCATTTGAAAACACTGTATGCGATATTGCTTCAATTAGACAGATTGAAACTCGTGAATTTCATAATATGAATGCAAATAGTATCATTGACTATACAAAGAGATATGACAAGAGTGAAGTTAGATCGTACTGTAGAAAATGTAACCCTGACTTTGCAGTCAATCAAGATGAATATTCAGTGAATTCAAATGATTTACCAGCATTAGTGGTTCACGACAGTTGCCTATACACAGATGAAGAAATCTAAAGTGAACATTTAAAGACATTGTTGAATATACATGCATTTTATTAATAAACAAATTCACAAAAATTTTTTAAGCACTTTACTCTTACGGCACTGAAACCAATACTGTATAGGTCTGAGAGGATATTTTCCACTAGAAAGTCGTTTAGACGTGCATTGTCACCATAAATGTGGAGAAACTGCTTGTAAGTATAGCCGCGACATCGGAACACAAAATATAGTAGTGCATGGAAACCACAGCTTTTAGTCGTTAGATCCTGCACCCTATTCCGATTTTGAATAATAGTTTTCCCACTGCTCTCAATATAGTTGCTGATGTGGGAAGTGTAGAATGTATATGGTAGGCCAAGAGGATCAAAGAATTCAATCATTTTCATTGTTTGAAAGATGCACAGCCAATGACGAGTCAGCACAGTCGATGGACTGCTATTAACAATAATCAAGATATTGTTGACACTTTGAATTTTTCCAAGAAAGTCCGAGGGCAGACAATAGGATTTGTACTGGGACATGTAGGGTCCATATTAAATACATTGATTATTTGACTGGTGTTCATGGCGCCAAGTATAGAAGAACACTACCTTCTGGAGTGATTTCCCAATAGGTTTCATATTGATTTAGTGAGATTAGTGCAATACTCTCAACCAATGGGTCGGCAAATGTACAATCGAAACACACAGTCCCCGTACGTACTATACTCATATCCTGTGTGCCAGACAAATCCAGTACAATGATACCTTGTGTTTTAGCAAACATATCTTCGGTTATACCATTTTCAAATAGTTGCGAATCATGATCTAGGGTTTGCATGGTCAACTCATACAATGTTCTATAGGATTTATCAAAAGATAGATTGTAGAGTGGGATGCCGTTTACTTTGCACACAAGAGATGAAAGTCCAAACATCTCGAATTTTTACGGGCATCCATTCCATGATCCTATTGCACTAGCGCTTTTTACAAATGCCAATGCAAGTTTCCAGGAGATTTCGCCATTTACAAAGGATAAGTCGGTGAAGGTGCGTGAGCCCATGGCCATATGACGGTGATTGGTGATTGTATTAGGAACAAGTAGTTTAATATTATTTCCCTTGGCTCTCAGTTTTTCCACTGCCAAAGCAACAGAACTCATAACCTGTTGTTTGCGTACATGAAGTATTGCCGAGGTGAGGGAGAGACTTACATCAGGGTTGGCAGGAAGTTCTTTTCTCAATATGAAATTGGATGGTGCAAGCGTCAATTTTATATCCACTTTAACATTGGGCGGCAGCCGTTGGGGTATATTAAATATCTCATGATATATATTTCCAACTAGATGTAATTCACTAGTTTTAGCATTTTTAAGTGCATCTGTACTATCAGTATTAGTAACATATTCATATCCATTGGAGGTGCCTCTCAATTCCTTGTAGGAATTGGGTGTCATCAGCAAGAATTGTATGTAACTTGCATAGTTTGAGAGATTATTGCTTGTGCTCACCAGTGTGCCATTGATGTAGACACTGATTTGACGAAATAAATTGTGTATTACACAATTTTCATAGGATATTCCATCAGCTCAAATTGGCATTGTATTATTGGATTTCCGGACTTTCATTTGCAAATCTATAAATGTTGAAGACATGTCAATAAAGTAGTCTTCATTGGAATAAATTTGAAAGTGGATATTATCGGAGAGGGGTTGTTGAGGATAAAATTGTACATAATATCCATGCTTGACACTCACATCCACATTTTCAGCATTGAATAGATTCAATGAGGCGGTGATTGAAGGTTGAGAATCCTTATGCGGCAGGTAGGACATCTTAGGAATAGAAATATAGTTTCGATCTAACAATTCTCTTCCTGGGGCTTCTGGTTACACTACGTGTCGGCTTTTTCCTTCTTTTCTTTGACAAGAGTGGTAATGTCTTTCGTTTCCGACCTGAGTAGAGACTGATGAGCGATGCATTGTTTCTTGACCTTTTTAAACCTTTACCATTTTGTTTTAATTTCTCGCCAAGGGTTCGCGCACTGGACTGATGATCTTGTTGAATGATGGGCCGAAAATGGCATGTAATCACAGCCAAACCTTTTGAAATTGCTAGAGGGTCACCTAATTCAGTTCTTAGTGTTAACTGACAGAGTTCCAAATAGGAAGTGTTTACGGGAATTTACTGAAGATGCTTTATATTGTAGTGGTGAATATGTTCTTGATTGGTTTTTCGTTCAAGAACTCGTAGGAGGGGAACATTTGAATTACCGACCCGAGATGTTTCCACAAATGAGGCATAGAGAAATATACAAGTGTCCGTGGAGAAGGCAGGCGGGTAGTCAGCAAAAATAAAATTAGTGTTTCTGGCACTTTCACCGTTGAGTATATTGGGCTTAAAGCCAAGAACAACCTTTAGGTTATCATTGAGAATAATCTTTTCATTGGCAATAGGTGAATTAATGTAGATCTTGCCCTCCTCCTTTGAATAGTTGAATTGAAAGGCTCCTTTTTTACGAGCGAAAGTTCTTTTATTGATTGTACGACACAAATAATTCATACAGGCGAGCTCCTTGTATGGTAATACGACATATGGTTATTCAAATGAATTGATATTTTCAATTTTTTCTCGATCACTAACGTGTGGCAAATCATCATGTTGATCGCTACTGAGTGGCCAATCATGGGGTCTAATTTTATTTCATATTCACGATTCTTTCTCAGGATGTCATAGGTATTTGTGAGAATACAGTCGACAAGAGCCACTTCATACTTTCCGTCAAATTTGATGGTGGGGCAGAGTTTCGTCCAAAAATCACTTGTTCTATTCAGATCATTGTAGAGAGGATCAGAAACATTGGACAAGAAAGTCACATAGAAATCATTGGGCATTGTTAATATCTTCAGCACTGACCCAAGAATCAAAATCTGAGTTATATCCTAGCCAGCGAACAAGCAACTGTCTCTTGCCCTTACGAGTACAACTCTTAGATATCTTTTCAATTCGATAATTTGTCCTAGTGCTTCAAACCTTTCTTAATTCGTATTTATTAGCACCACAAAGAATCACGTCATCCTTGTCCTCTCACAGTTGATATTTCGTTGGCTAGGTTTCCAAGATTTTGTAAAATTTAAAAAGTTCGGTGCTCCATAAGGAGTATATGGAGTATTGCTTTAGAAAAGTATCAAATGTGTTTTCACTGTAAGGAACTTCCCGAGGGCTTGAGTTGGACAGAGATCGATGTGGTCGATGGTTGTATATCCGCATGATTTTATCTAAATCATGAATAAAAGCAGATGTATTTTTCAGTGTACAATATCTTGAAATTAATAGACGAATCGTTCTTATTAATCGTTCAGCCAATGCAGCCCTTATCGGACTGTTACTATGATAAAGTGTTGTATTATATTTCAATAGAACATTTTGCACATGGGGATTAACAAATTCACTACCACGATCCGATTGAATTTTTCTATAGCAATCCTGGTCAACAATACTTTAAATGGCCAGAGCAACTTCAACACCTCTCTTTGACTGTAATGGAATGATATAGGCGTAGCGACTAAAGATACTGATTATCACCAGAATATATTTTTAGTGCGCATTCTGAAGTCATTGAATTGTGTTTAGAATTAGGATATCTACTTGCTTTATATGCATAAGAGAAAAGGCTCTAGATTGTTGATATTGTTTTGTGGCGAAGCCTGTGTTTCCAGTGCAATGTGTGAATTAGTTCATTCTCTTGAAACTCTTTTGCCTTTTTCAAAATGGTACTGAAGGCACCCTTAGAAAGTGTTTTGGGGGATATTAAACTTCCCGTTTCGCCCATATTTTCATAGACACCTTTCAGAACTTAATCCATTTGGAACGCAAACACGTAGTCTAATATCTACTCCCCTTTTGCACACTGGAGGGTGAATCAATTCGTCTTCGCTTTTGACTAGCAGCCACAGGTGTTATAAAATCATTGCTGCTGCTGCACTGCTAGTATTCTCAAATATTGAATCTTCTTCTTTTTTAAATGGTGTTGGCGCTGGTGTCGTTGGAGGACTATATTCTCTTAGTTTCTTAAGAATTTGCTTATTGCCAATAATACTTTTGGGAAAGTTTGATACACTTAGAAAGGTGTATAGATTATTGTCAAATGATAAAAGTCCTTTACGATTCGTCACCATATTACAAATTAAATCAACTAGATTATAACTTTTTCCCTGAATTATAATTCGTTTCCCTGTGCTGTCGACTTGAACTTGATGTTCACCAGGTTCCAACATGAGATAAGATAATGCTCTTTTACTCTGATCACGATAGGTCGGTGGCAAAAGGTTTCCAATTTTCGATACAATTGAATTCAATTCCTTCTCCTTTGATTGCACTGCTGCAGAATCTTGAGGAGATGTTTCCTGTTTAGAAGGATCGGCGACAGTGGTGGCGGGTCTCTCATGATAAGGTTTATGTTCGGCCACACGTCGCAATGCATCTTGTCATTGGCAATATTCTCATCATTAATGAATTTGCTTAGATTGTCTTCAAAATGTTCGACGGGCGAGAGGACAAGTTCAAATGGTGTCAATTTATAGGGTTTAGCCATTCTCTAGAGAAAACTTTTTACAAGTCCTGCAATTATTGGTAGTAAAAGTGTGAAAAAGCTGAAATCATTGTCAACACCATGTTTTAGTATGGCCTTCCTGAGTGGAGGTTTTGAAGTGCTTAAAACGGAAAATAAATGCCGTTGTTCGTGTAGTTTCTTCAGTGTCATAATGGCAACTAATAGCTTTTTCTACTGTTCACCGGAAGATATACTGTAATTTCAGTATATCATTGTCGAAAATGTCGGTGACTACACGTAGATTCTCTGGCATGCTCTGATTAAGATCCAACTAAATGTAACCGTAGAGCTTATTAGTCGCCAGAGTGTACAATGACAGCAGAAATTTTAGGGCACCGGGGTATATCTGTTTATTGAGAGTTATTATCAAGCTAGAATCTCGAACAACTCGATAGATAATATATATAGTGCAATTCAAAGCAAGGGTTCGCATGCATTTGCTCTGATGAAACAGATTGTGTAGAACTAGGGTTATGGAAATGTGTTCATGATGGGAGTGAACGGCGAACAGTTGTACCATTTCCTGTGAGAACTGTTCAATGGATTCAGCCAAATCATCAATAATCAGCCACGAGTTCGGTTCAATACTATTGAAAACATCAAGTCCCCGTATGAATTGTATTGATACAGTTGTGGCAATAGCTTTTATTTGATCATAGGACTCCTGCCAAATACTATAGCAATAGTAGATTTTTTTCGGCTTTTCCAAAAACATTTTCTGACAATTTTGATTTATTTTAGCTAAAAGTGTTGTTTTCCCCGACATTGAGGGTCCACACAGAAACGATCTGAAGGGTGTTTTAAAATTGATACATGCTGCTGCTGTTGACAACAGTTGGACTACAACTAACTGTAAATCATAAGTGTCCAGAGAATAAGTAGTAGCAATAATTTTCCCATAGATCTATCTAGTACAAGAACAACAAAAACATATTTTCATGGTCATTTATTTGCAACATGAAAACTATTTGTTCAACATGAACAACAACGATAAAAATAACACTTTGTTCAACAAGAACCTGACAATATTTCATGGTCAACATGAAAACTCTATTTGTTCAACATGAACAATGATAAAAATGACACTTTATGTACAATAAAAATAAAAACACTTTTTTCCATGAACAGCAACAACAACACTTATTGTCTTTAAACACTTTTTGTACAGCATCACTTTATGTACATTAGCACAGTGGCACACTATTTGTACAATAACACTTGAAAACAACAGAAAACAACAACAAAAACACTTGGAACATGAACTAGCACAGTTGAACATTATGAATTTAAAAGGGGAGACCCCCCCCAGGGGGGGGGTTGCAGGTTTGGTTGGGTTAGGTTGGGTCAATGGTGGTTAGATGAGGTTAGTTAATTTATGAACGGGTTGGTGGTTAGTTAATTTATGAAAGGTTGGTGGTTAGTTGGTTAGGTTAGTTTATCCAAACCAAGTTGATTGCGATAGTCTATGCATTCAACTCGGTCTAAAATAAGGTAGTGGCCATGAGGCAGGACACTCACACCATTCTCGAGCACATAGACTTTGTCAGATATACATGACATTGCATTCTTTTCCACTCTTAGAGTATAATTTCTATACTGTAGAGAGCGAATTACAAGCACTTTTTGCTCTCGGCGCTTGGCTACTTTTTACACAGTCTCTGTACACGCTCATGTTGAAATTGCTCTTTACAAAATTTGTAGGCACCCCTTTACACTCCTGCTTTTTATCCCCACTATGAGTTTTGACGCAATAAAATTTAGGACCCGGGAACACCCCCTGGATATCAAATCACTCCCCGTCTCTGATTTTAACATTAATAGTTGGTTGGGGGCTTGACATTTTACAAACCCGGGATAGAGAGATGGATTCCAGTTGGTGAAATACATCCACAAGCTGATGTATTTCCCCTTCTATAGATCATCCAATAAATCTTCGGTCCCATTTATCTTTAACAGAAGATAATATTTATCCCCAAAGTAAACTTGAACCTCCCCCTCCCGTGGTCATTGGACCTTACACACTTTGTGAAAAAATGCCAACATTAGCTTTTTGGAAGTTTCAATTACTGAACTACCTCCTGCTATTTTCTTGTTTAGTACCACATTTCTCTTTTTCCTTTGTAGAAGATCATTGCCAACCTCTATGCTCGTGGACGATGTAGAATTGGGGTCGGCAAAAACTCGTGCACACTCTAGAGGAACAGTCACAACATCGCAGCGAGATCTGTTACGTACGCTTTCACACATTTTGCTAAACGCTGAATTTAGAATGAGTTTGTACAATTCCTTCTCTACCTTGGAGTTTGCCCTAGAGGGTTTATCGACAAAAGTGTCGATAAACGTTTTCAAGTAATGTTTCTGATTGAACTGCAGGACCCTATGTATTTTGGTGATCTTGAAACCATTGCTCACCATCCAGTGCAAAAGCACATGGTGAACAACGATATTTTCCTTAGGGTCCAAATCAGCAATCAGTTTTTGTTTAGAGAGGGTCCAATGCATCCCCATAACCTCAACCAATGATCGATTTGAGGGGCTCAATGAGTCCCTGCTCACGGGTCGATTGATCCAGGGAAAAACAAAATCTTTGACGGAGTCGTGAAGCGCCAGAGGAATGTGCCCGTCAATTTCAAAGAACCATCCTTGTGGCCCATTGTCCTCGACGGTGGTAATGTCGGGGAACTCACAAGGATTCTCAAGCCATTGATAGTTACCACACGGCAAAGAGTAGTGAGACATTGCCGAGGGGTACAATGAGTTCATGACCAAGAGCACTGCATTTGACTTTGCACCGCTGTTTTATCCGCTCGGATCGGTTGATAAGACGCGATCCCCATGAAAACCATACCCTCCCCTCAATGAACGATCTACAAAAAGGTGATGATCTACATCGTTGATTAGGCCTACTTCCTCCCTACTAATTTTTAAAATCAAATCCATCACCAAATTTGGTGTGGAAAAATAATAGCCTATATCTAACCCGAACTCTGAATAGATTTGGTCTGTGTTCTTGCAGGCTATATCCAACAGAGTTAAAACGTCACTGGCCAAGTACAGTCTACAATAATCCTACCCAGTTTTACCATTCCCCTTAGCCCACACCTTGGCAAACTCATAGTCTTCGGCTGTGCATTCACTGTTGGTGAGTGAATTGTAAAAAGCTTCAATTGGAGGTAGTTTCACCTCGCTTAAGCGAGCTCCAGAACAGTAATAGTCGTATGCGTATACACCTTTGCAGGTCAATAGGTCATACATTTCACTGTCTGGAAAGTGCTGTTTAAGCAAGGGAAAGCTATAAAAATTGTCGCTTTACTGCACTTGAATCAATTGACTCAATGCCTTGGGAAAAAAACTAAAACAATCTAAAAAACTGATTTTATTCCAACACGTATGCCCATTATTTACTACCTGCCATTTCAGCTCGAGAAGCAACAACTTCTCGGCCAATTTGGGAATAATGTTATAGGTAAATGAATTATTTACCCATGGACTATCTACTCCCCCTCCCTCCCTGTGCATACGTGCCAGTGCCGGTAAAATAAATTTTAAATCATAATATGCATTGTGGATAAAAACAGGGATAAAAAACTGTTGGCTAACATTTAAGTTACACGATTGATGCGCTACCCCTCTAAAATTACTACCCTCAGATGATATTTCCTGCCACAGGTGATTATGGTCTCTGACTCTCCCCCTCCCCCCTCTAGTCCCTTTATCCCCCTCTTCAAACTCCCCCTTACAAACCCAACATATTTTTTGATTTTTAATCGCGAAACGATCCTCTGCAGACAACACCATTGGATAATGGGTATTTCTCAAACGAGAAATAGGGCCATTAGCTGTGCCAATTAGTTTAGTCAGTGCCTTGACCATGAACTCCCCCTCATCCAATGTTTCTACTATTTTTAACAACCGCATGGTGTTAGAACTGTCTCTTTGCGCATTTGCATAGGACACTGCAATAGCTTGGTGTTCTTTGATTCGGTTTGGAAATCGAGGATCGTTCACTTCCACCAGCTTAGCCTCACCATCCAAAAAGATTTTGTTACTCTGGAGGAGGGTGTTTTGAAAAATTTTGAAACGTAAAATCGCCCTATCACCTGAAACCCTTTTCCACTAATTGGTAGCCATGTCGTCTACAATGCCTCACGTGATTTTTCAACTTTAATTCTGTCCAAAATCGAGACAGGCATATTGGACAGTAGAAACGTACCCCCTGCCCCTTTTTACCCTCCCCCAGAACTCTTCTGATGTCTTTGATTGGGTTATAATGACTAATTGAATGGGCAAGGTCACTAGATGGTGGTGTGTACAACAGCCAAACAGAATGTTCGACCAATTCAATCGACGGACCCCTTACTGGGACAACCGCCCCCTTCTTTTTAGAATGAACCCCATCTTCAAATTCAGTTCCATGTTTAACCACAATAATACCGATATTTAAATGGGCATTAGCCCTTTCAAAAATATCACTGGATCTTAGCGTTACTGGGTATTTCCCCTCTAAACAAGAGAAATCTACAATCGGAAAATTGGACCCTTCCTTCCCATGTACAGCCCAGTGATCTAAATTCGTCTTGGTAGCGTTACGTGCTAGAGGCTCGAATGCTGATATGAGGAAAGCGTACCTGAAACATTTTTGACCTGTTTCAAAACAGATCCGCTGGACACCACGACAACCTTCTAGATCAGGATTATATTTTAAAACTGTATCCCTATCATACTCCCCACCTGCCCCCCCCCTCTTAAAATAAAATCTTTCTTAAATTTACAAGTATTTACGCTTAAATTTTCAATAAATAAAACTACAAAGCCGCGCCCATTTTCATTGTATTTCTCAATATGCGCAATAATATTAGGAATCCTCTCGCACAAAAATTTTTCAAAAATTTCTAAATTAAGATAAATAACGCGCTTTTCGGAGTGTATATAATGGTGGTAAACTTCACTTTTCCCCTCATTTATATAAAACATCTTTAAAACAATTTAAACCTTCATTGAATCCCTCCCCCATAATTGAATTTGGTTCTCCAGAAGTGGGGAAATGTAATCCTTGGGGGGGGGGAGGGTTCCCAGTTAATTCATTTGTAAAATCATTTAAAGGCTGCAGTGTGTTTGGACTCAAGTCCCCCTGCCCAACTGCGCTATTATCTACATTTAAAAGAAAATCAGTTAAAAACTCATCAATATTAAACGGTATTTGACTGTCAGGTAAAATGTTATCGTCCCATGTTGAATTGTTGTTGGAGAGCTCCTCTCCTTCTCCAACTGACAAACAGGATGATGATGATGATGATGATGACGAGTATTGGACCAATGCAACCTATAAATGAAAAATAGCTTATTTTCAAAGTGTTCAAATCACCCTATTGTTAAAAAAATTGGATTATTATTTCTTAAAACACGCTTAATAGCATTTAATTCCCTACTCTATCGATATTCTGAAAGTTCCAGCTTAATACATTTTTAAAAATGACATAGAAGGCAATACTTAACGAAAATCTAAAAATGAAATAGAAGAACAAAATTTGATTTTGTTCAAACAACTCCACCCCTTCCCAATTTCCACTATTTATTGCTCCCCTCCGGGCCGACCATCGTGGTGCTTCCCGCGGCGCTCCCCCCGGCGCTTCCCGGGTCCTGCGGCGCTTCCCGGGCCCACCGGCGCATCCCGGGCTCCGCGGCTCCCGTCCGTTTACATAATGTCCGAAAAAAACGTATTGTTAGGCGGCATGAGTCATTTAGCCTACTTCCCGTACAGGTTTTCTAGGACTTCAAATGAGTCTAGATTATTGCACAACTCGTGTCTGTTCTGTTTCCAAGCGTATTCTCCGGGAAACAGTACAATTAAATTCGAGAACCGTTCATTCTTATTTAGGAATGTCTCTCCATGCAAAATCTTGGCAAGTTGATCTAGACAATCGTTACGCAAATTAGAATCCATATGTACAAGAGATTGCAATGCTATAATCTCTGTCCAACTCAAATTGAGTGGGGGAAAACATCTTTTAAAATCTATGACATAATTTTACAATGTTGAAAAAAAAGCGAAAAGCGAAAAGATGGAAGAAATAGGTAGAAACTAATCAGCTTTTGAAAAAACCGCGGTCTTTACTTGATAGCCTCCTCATAGAAAATTGTGTTTAAATAAAACGGCAGTTTATAACGTAAAGGCAGTTTTCTATGAGGAAATTATGTCCGGGATATAGTATCCCTTTTCGGCTTCACTACGAGAATTCAGCAGACTGCTGAATGTATACGATAACAGTGACCTGATTTAAAAGGGAGAACAATGTCCTTTAATATCTCTGACATAATTTTACTGTGATGAAATGAAAGGTTTACTTCTAGGCCACTTAAAACTATAATATTCTAGTGAAAATAGCATTTTGAATTTCAAATGTTGAGATAGCAGTAAACTAGAAATTACCTAAAAATATTATTATGAGATAGCGAAGAGATAGCAACAGTGAGGACAGAGAAAATTGGAAAGATTAGAAAAAGTGAGTGGTTTCTTTGACATGCAAAAAAATTACATTATATTTATATATCTCTCAGGGAGGGGGGGGGCAGAGAAATTAAAAACAATGGCTTGGAGCGGGGGTTAATATTTTAATATCTCTGAGACACACACACAGCGCGATGAAAAATGGCCATGTTTTTAGATATACTAGATAAGATAGGTAAGAAAAAATGCTCATATTTGCCAATTCTGGTTGTATTTGAGTGCCAGATGGTCCGGGTAGCGCGTGCTGGAGGGCAACCTCATGATCTTGTATAGACGGGGCAGCTCCTAAGACCCTCGACAAAGTATGATAAGGGGGTGAAGAGCCGGCTACCTCAAGATCTTGCGTAGGTGGGGCTGCGGCATTGAAAGCAGCCATCCATTCTCTTTTTGGTTTTCGGCCTGGCTGTATTGTTGCCTGCGCAGATGAAACTTGGGCAGGCAGCGCAGAGCTGGAGGGTTTCGGCCAGCGGCCATATTGGGTTACTGTCGTCTTCGTAGGGGTTTTATCTTGAACCCTAGCTCTCTTAGTGGGAGGCGGCGGGCATTTGTCAGAATCATCCTTAAAAAAGAAGAAAAAAAATTAGTATCAAAATAATTTCCCCCTTTTTTTACAGAAGAAAATTTAGTACTCATAACCTAACCATAATTTTGTCTAGAAAAGCATTTATCACTAAGAAGCCCCCTCCTCCACCCTTTTTCAGCAAAGCAAAAAGTAAAAATTTCGCGAGAAATATATTAGGCTTAGAAATCAACCGTTTTTATTAAACAACTTGTGAAAGAAAAATCTTGACAATCAGTAGTCTATAGTCTTAGGATAGAAATCAATGTTTCTATTTTTACCATTTAGAAAAAAATTAAATGTTCCAGTCTATAGTCTTTAAATTAGATAATAAAAATATCGTTAACCCAGCAGCCTATAGGCCTAAATTTTGCAAACATAGGTTAAAATGCTATTCAATTTACGCATAATATAAGCTTCATGCAACTCATAAAGAATTTTCTTTCTAGCCTTGCATATGAAAGTTAAAAACCATAGTTTTCACGCCCCCCTCCTGGGAATATAAAAGAAACTTTATCGAAAGAAAGCTTGAAAAAATTAAAAACATGCATAGAGACGCAACACATATATTTAAATATTATTTTTATTTTCAAAGGGATGAACATGTCTACACAACGAATCTCCCCCCTTACTTTTCATGCGAAGAAACAGTTTGTTTTCATTTTACATTGATGGCGATAGAATTGAGGCATGTGCCCCCCCCCTTTTCAGCAATGTCCTAAAAATATTGTTAGCCATTATTTTTGGCAAATAAATCGTTTCACTCCTCCAAATACAAGTTGCGTTTGCCTAGCTTAATTATTAGTATCTCATTTTGCTTGCAACTGTTTTATTTTGACGGGAGAAACAATCCTTTTGGATGTGTGAAACCTTTTGGCTAAACTGCTAACGTAAACAAACAGGAAGTGCTTTAAAAAGGGTGACAGCTAATTATAACCTCGCGCTGGAGAGCTTTATGTCAAACCAGAGCGGCTTAATAACAAGAGAACGACGGATGTCAGTTACAGAAAAGATTACAATACAGAAAAGCCAAAATTTATCGAAAAAGAGAATTATTTCTATTGCGAGAATTATCGTTGTAAAACAGTGGGAGAGGGGTTAGGTTTATGTGGTTAAAAGAACATATTTTATGTTTTCTAGTGAGTATAAAGATAGCATAGTGGTGTTTGTATTGTGGGGGAGGGGGAACTTTGATACACTGGAGGGTGACCAAGGAAAATAATTTTATTTGAAAATAAAAATTAAAAATGTACTGAAACAGAACTCACATTGCTAATTGTGGCTGTCAAGTCTTCAAGTTCATCAATAATATCCATTCTTGTTCTGTCAACTGTGTTATAATACTTTCTGATAATTTAATCACAATGCATGTCCGTTATATACGAAATCTCAAGGGTTAATTGTTATGTAACGGGTAAAACCATATGTAAGCAAGCCTGTGATTGGTCTACAAAGGAGATGTAACCGACTCGCTGATTGGCTGAGAAGGAAACACGTGATCTAACTGTTCCCTATTCCTGGATCATAACATTCGCCTCGAGTGTGCACTTGGCCAAAACGAAAACAACAAATAACTCAACCTGGAAAAAAGAGGGCATTGACTCTGTCCCCGTTAGACTCAATAATCCAAGAAAACATCCATCAAAGTGAGAAAAATCCTGTTTTTTCATTATCACTGACCAAAACCATAAAATCAGACATAAAATGATGTTGACATCCATGAAAAGCAATAAATAAATTGACCGACACTCATAACCGTCCAAGAAACATCCATCAAAGTTAGAAAAATCCTGTTTTTTCATTCTCACTGACAAAAACTATAAAACAGACATAAATTATGTAAAAAAAAAGTTGTAGGTGGCAGCAGGGGTGAGGGATGGGAGTTATAGGGTCCTCTCTACTCCCCTCGCCAGAGAATCAAAGACGGGGCAAGTATGCTCCATCCTTGCCTTTTACTCGTATCTCCAATGACTGTTCTTCAATATTTACGAGCAATTACCCTCTGCCTTAATAAATATCAATTTTTTTTTCAGGGAATTAGTCTTACAGATCATCTGGATGCATCCCAGAAAGCTGATATGAGAGCCTATATGTCCCTAGTTAACAACATCCTTGGAAACGCCGAGGTCTGTCAAATATAAAATTATTAGATATAGAAGCAATGGCGGTAATTCAAGAAAATCTAGTGAGGGTCAAATCTAAGGGTGGGGGCCGATTTTTTCGTTTTTTTAGTTTTTCGTTGAAAATATCCAAAGCATTAATTTTCTTATTGAAAATATATCCAAAAGACGTGTTGTTTTTTTTATCTGAAGAGAAGGCATATGCCAATCCGTCAGTCACCCTAATTGACGCCGTTGTAAAGAAGAAGGGGATGATAAGAATAAGACAGAAAGATCATTTTTTGCAAAAGAATATTTATTTGAAAATTTCATATCAAACAAATTAAAAATGAACATGTTTTTAAAAAGTGATAAATGAATTTCCATATCCCGATATACTGATTAAGATGACAATGAGTCATGACGTTGACCCTTGAGAGCAAAATTGTAAAATTTGTAGAAAACTGTTTCAATTTTTGTTTTTCTTCAGTCCTATGGTTTTAATGTTTTGACTTAAGATGACAATTTTGCTTTCATTTGATAGGTGACACTGAGCTTTATCCGCCTATCAAGTTGCATTTTCCAATAGTTTTTTTTTTTTTTTTTTTTTAGGTTTGAATTTTCTCAGCAAGTTTGGATTATTTTCTTAAAAAAGTTGCAGCAATATCGTAATCCAAGCTTGGTGAAGTGGTCGATCTAAAACCCTTGAATCCAATGATAGCACAAGCTATAGCTCAAGCTATAGCTCGTGCCATCGCAAGTTGCATATTTCCTAGGGAACATACACCTGAAGAAAATTGACTGTTAAAATTTTTAGATGCTAATTTGGAACCAATCTGACCAAATCTCCTTTTTGTATTGCTTCCTGCTTTAGTATCGAATCTTTATGTTAAGTGTTAACTTAGTACATTCAGAAGGATATATTCTGGAAAAAGACTACCCGAAAATTCTGTCTTGACAGACCAAGACGAAGTCTGTTCTTAAATGCAGTCTTAAAGCTGGAGCACAAGAACATTATAAGTGTATATGAACAGTAGCGAAAAGTTCTATACTCTCCATTAAAGATTTTTGACACATATCAGTCTAGACCTCTCTTCAGGACTCCGCCTCTTCAAGCATGCGCAATGACAAATTTTTAGCGCATTATATATACCGTGATCTGACTGAATGCTAAGAATGTTTGACGCATATCAGTCTAGACCTCTCTTCATGACTCCACCTCTTCGCGCATGCGCAATGACAAATGTTTAGCGCATTATATATGCTGTGATCTGACTAAATGCTAAAGTATTGCTTTAGTTGTTTCTATAAAGAAACAACTAAAGTATTGCTGTGGCGCACTGGGAACTTCCCAGTCAGTGTGCTATGATGTGTATCATTTTTAAACAAACTTTTCACTACTGTTCATATATAGGCCTGCTTATACTGTGAGCATGAGCAAATACCATCATTTATATTTTACCACCAGAAGATTGGTGCATTGAAATTGAATAACAACAAGCCGTTGTTTTTTTTTTATTATTTGATCAACTGTTTCTTCGTTCCAATCATTCCATTAACATTGCATATATTAAGATCAGTGTTGGGACGATGCCAAAATTTTTTTTCCGATCCAACTTCTAATCCCAATTGTGCCTTGATGTTTCGATTCCAAGAACATTTATCTGTTTTATGGTATCGATAGAAATTTTAAGCCTTAAGGTAACGACAGTAATTAACCCCAAGTCTGCATTCATTGCATTCCAAGTATAGGTTAAAGTACCAGAGGGGGCCTAAAAAGTTCCCCCTCAAAGATGACTAATTCGTAGAATAGCTTATAAAATCATATTTTCTTGTCTTAGCACTAAAGATTTGAATCGTCTTTTCAACGGCCAGTCCCCAACTATCTCCTTTGAATAGATATGACTTTAGTTGTTATCTCTGATACATCTATGATAGTTATACAAATTTTTAGAGTCCAGGAAGGCCATTTCCATACCCCAACCGCCTCTCTTCATATATTAACGCTACTACTTGTGACGATTTTGCAGTCAATTTGTTTGCCTTAGAAAGCTATGTGATCTAATAAAAGAGACACATCGTATGACCCATTTGATTTCTCTAATTGAAAAATTTATCAGACAGTTTGTGGTAACGTACTGTAAAATAAGGAGCGATAGTAACAGCTAATAGTAACCAAAACTCTAAAAAAGGAATTTTCCTAACATTAAAAGATCAAAAGATTTGGCTTTTTATGCTGATTCTAAATGAATAAAATTCATTAAGTTTTAATGCAACCCATCATAACCCAAGAACCTGAGAAAAATTTTCTGATTTTCGAAAAACAGGGAAAAACACGCCCAAAAACTCATATAACGTCACTAAACACAACTTCATGAAAATCAAGTGATTCAAATTAGTTAAATGAAGCAATAAGATAAATGTCCTTATTAACCATTCGTCTTGTATAGACTACGTGACTTTAAAGGAACGAATGCGCCTCGGTGTGGACTGCGAATCTAAATATATAGTTTTTCGATACTTTAAATTGATTGGCCATCTCAGAATTTTCAATGGATTGCAACTCGGTCCTCTTTAGGGTTATATCGTAGATTGGTTCTATAAAATGGCAGAAAAGTCTACTTTCCCGTGGGTAAAATCTTTTTGGTCCTTGAAAAGGGAACTAGAACTTTTATCTTCCGTTTGAATGAGCCCTCTTCCGGTCCTCTAAGACCTTTGATTCTGTGCAATTCATGGGAAAAACAAAAGAAAAAACAGCAACAAATAAACACACGTCTATGATCTCTCTTCTGGGAAAAAGTTCAAAATTTTATATCTTTGTAGATAGGAGCTTGAAGCCTTTACAGCTACAGTAAGTTTCGTCTGATTTGCTGGATCTAATGATGTGATTTGATTCAGATTATTTGCATTTTTGGGGTGTTTTTTCCATTTTTTGAAAATTAAGCAAATTTTTTCAGGCTCGTAGCTTTTTGTGAGTAGCCGGAAACTTAATGAATTGTATATATCTGGAATCATCATAAAAAGCCAATTGTTTTTATGTATCAATTGCAATCAAAATTCCCTTTTTTAGAGTTTCAGTTACTATTGAACAGTCACGCTTTACTTACAGTTCGTTACCATGAACTGTTTAGCATTTAACATAATAGGCAATTGTCTTTAAATCCTTTCTGAAGCTTTTCGGCTTGTATTGTTTGTATAATAATGAATTGAATTCAAAGAATGAAATTGAAAATTACACAACAAACTTTCTCGGCCCCCCAAAGTTGTAAACCTAGGATTTAGAACAGTATTTCTTTTTTGTCTAATCTTTACTTAATTTCTTACAGCTGTACATTAGCTGGCTAGACAACTCTACCTTCACTGAAATCACTAAACCACGTTACGGATCTGTTTATCCCTGGCCATTGAAGCATGTTCTAACATGGCAAAAGCAAAGGCAAATTAAAAAGCGTCTTACCGCATTTGGGTGGGCTCAAAAATCCCTGGATGAGGTATTTAAATAAATTTTTGTTAGGGTATTACAAATAGTGCATTCTAGCTAAAACCTCATGATAGTATTGATCATGATTCATCCTACCATAGGCCTTTTTGGTTCATCTGATAAACAAATATCTGCGTAATAACGGTTCATAAACCCATTTTTATTTAAAAAAATTTCTCTGGCTTTGCAATGCACACAAAAGTCAACTGATTTACACCGGCCGTCTCAAGAAAACAAATCTTTGTAAAAAGTAGGGTATGAAAACTATCTATATCTATTTTAATGATTGTGTGTGTTTATTATTTGATGACAGTAATGTGTCCGACTTTTTCAAGGGGAGATTTGAGTCTCCCCTCAAGTATTTAGTATCTTCTCGTGTATTTACACGAGAAGATGGAAAAGTGAACTGAATTGCCAAGTTGTAGCGATTCTATTAGAGAAAAAAGATGAATATAATGACTTGTGTCATTAGAAGGAGAAAACCTAGTTCATTTTCGAAATCAGAAATCTAAAAAAAAAACACAACATGAATGTTCTGTATTACGGTATTACCAAAAATAGCGACGAAGACCACACTGCCTTTCCATCACAAACAACAAAAACAAGAAGAACAATAAGGATTCCCTATTGTTCTTCTTGTTTTTTCAACAAATTTTATTCAAATTATCTTCACTGTCTTACGAAAAGAATTCCCTATTAGGGAATTCTTTTCGTAAGACAGTAAAGATAATTTGAATGAATTTTTCAGTCCTATGTCCAAGGGCCGTCCTCAGCAAGACAATATATATAAAAAGAAAAAGACTCACAGCAATATGCGACCAATAAAACTAAAAAGGAATTTTTTTCAAAACAGTGCCAGCATCCTTACTTCAGCGAAGTTCAGCCAGGACTGATAAAAAGTGAGGTAAAACAAGGTGATTCATTGAGATGAAAGAAAAATAATTTAAAAACACGTTCTTATTGCAAATATTGGAGGGTATTATCCCCAATGTGAGGAATTGGACGTTTACCGTGAAGATAAAAACAGATTTGAAAACCTTAAATATAATACTCAAACTGTCCCTTTGGCTTTATAATGTTTTATTCGGTTTCTTTTCTCTATGATATTGTACAAACATTTTGACGTTAACCTCAAAAAATATACGGCACTTATCGAAATGATAACGAGACATAATTTTTTAAAGATTGGTTTTTTGTTTTTTTTTGTAAGAGATATCCCTGCACTGAGCTCATATCCTCAAATGGTGTTACTTACTAGTTTATTGCTGCTGAACCATTTTTAATCAGTTTAAGAAGTTCAGTGTTTTAGTCCATATGAAAAAATTTATTACTGAAGATGGGACTAGAGAAATGACGAAAATCTTCGCATTCTGCTGATGACATATCTATGGCAAGTCCTCCCAGCTGTAAATCTACAAATAGTAAAGTGACGATGGTATTTCTAATTTTTTAAAGCACTTCTCTTCAGAGCAAATTTTTAAAGCAATTCCAATATTTTTCTTATTTTTGAAAAACGAATTATAGTGATAATAGGCATTGTAAACCTGATCTTCCGTTCAACAGAGCCCTAACCAGAGTCTCCGAAAGAATTCCAACTCGTAATTGCTACTATGTTTGAAAATCGAAATATGTTTGTGTAAAACTCAAAGTATTAAAAAATCAAGTTAAAATGACTTAAGATGAATTCATTATTATACAAATTTCCATATATCAGAACTCTGAAAATAAAATAGATAGGCTCCTGAGACAGCACTTTAAACCAGGGCTTTGGGGTTGGTTGTAAGTTGTAATCGACTCCGACTACAGACATTTTTAATATACTGACTTTGACTCTGACTCCTGAAACTTTAAACATAATTGCTCCGACTCCAGCTCTGACTCTGGGCTGTAATACTTAGCTAGCCATCATACTTATTTCATATTGATTAGAAACAACATTGTCTCGGCAATATCTTCTTTCATAGATGCCTGGAGATCAGATTTGATTAATTTCGGTGCTGAGAAGAGTCTTTCAACACTGACTTGATTGGAAAGTAGAGCAGTGATAGTAGTAGTTCTGACAGTACTTTGGTTACTCTGACTGTGACTCCATTTGACAAAAACTTACTAAAACTCCGACTCCAAAGCTATGCTTTAAACAACAAATTTTAAACGTATGAAGCAAAATAGGCTCCAATTTTGGAGGAGAGGAGAACTTGTCGACCAGATTTATTCCTAAATGCCTATACGTGGTGGAGCCCTTTGCTTCAAAAAACAAGTCTACAAATATGCTAGAGGAACGACTTCTAACATTTTTTGTAACATACTTTTTATGAAATAAGGCAAATTCTAATCCGTTTGGAAATTTAGAATGTATGCTTTCCTTGTTGAGATATTTGTTCAATTCAATTATATATAATTTAATTAACGAAATGAGGTTACCAAGACTAGGAAAAATAATATCGAATGTCAGTTTAGTCTACCACTATTTATTCCATTCTTTCTTTAATTATTTTTTCTTTAACTAAGTTTTCAAATCTTGCACAGAATTTAGGTACTGGTTAGTAGATGTTTTCTAATTATAGGTTTACAACGAAGTTGATAATTGCTGTCATGCCCTCTCTGAACGACTCGACAATAAGAAGTTTTTCTTCAATGACAGGTAATTATGGATTTATTAACTCTGATTTCTTAATATTATACAATGTGATGACGAAAACCAAATTGCCGTTCCATCATACAAATTTTCATAAGTTAATGACAAATTTTGTGGTGATAGTGTTGAAAATAGAATCTAAATAAATATTTTGGCTGTATGACTTTGAAATCCTTTGTTGGTTATTTTATTTGGAACGGGAGTCAGTAGCGTGACTCTGTAAGCTTAGTCAGAGTTGACCCAGTTCTAAATGGATACCTGGAGAAATCTGGAGAAGGTGAACAGGAAGGGTGTGCAAAAGCACAGGATGGTTAGCCCCCAACCCCATTGTAAATCCTGGATGAAGCGCCATGAAACGGAGATCAGCCCCGCTGGTTTGGACTTTAGAGTCTATCTTTGTAATATTATCCTAACAAAATAATGTTTTATTAGGAGGTTATTGTTGCTGGTTATGGGCATGTAGTAGCATATACCTGATACATCTGCTTAGGTTTCAGGCTCAAACTCTGAAATGAAAAGATAAACACGCTTAACTTGAAACCACTTAAAATATAAAGTAAAAGAATTGAATTAAAGAACTTATCCTTCATCGGCCTATATCAAAATTTTGGATTAATTATTTTGACCAACTATTTACTTTTACGAATTTGTCGTTTTATTTGCTTTTGTTGTGTCTTCTCCGAAGACAAACTACATGATTTTTTGTAATTTTAATTGAAAATCTTGCTTCAAAAAGCAAAAAAATTCACATTTTCAAACTGATTTTAGTATTGATTAAAAAGTTAATGGAATGCAAGATTTTTTTTCAACTAAGAGAAAAATAGTAATTGATTCTACTATCAATCGCATGAACTAACATACGTAAAGGATAACATATTATTTTTAACACGGAAGAGTGTTTACAAACATGATACTGTAAAATCAATTTCTTTTTTTTTTAAATAAAACTTCGTCGTATGCGAATTTATTTTCTTCTGACTTCTGTCGGGGTGGAAATCTCTATCAGTGTCAATCCTTCTGAACTAGAAAGCAGAGTGCTATTGTTCGTTCTTAGACCCGTTACCATCTAGCTTGAGTATCTGTAGTCTGTAGAAGTCATGCATTAGGCCATTCCCGAATTCAAATATCCATATTTCTTATGAGTTCTTAAAAAAAATTCCGGGCACAGCTCCAGAGGGTTCAGAATATTGCTTCAAGGGTGAGTCGTAGCACTGGTCTGATCCCTTTACAGCCCTAAGTGAGATATCCAAAATGTTGGCGGTGGCTACTTTCTACAATAACATCAACCGTCCTCCCTCTGACGAAATCTCTTTTTGTACCACCAGTTTCCTGGCCATTACGGAAAACTGACAAAAACACGGTACGGCCGGACCATCCAAAAGAAGAGACCCTCTCTACTGAGCACTTGGATAATAGCTTTGTGGGACGCTGCATATCCTTTCGGAACCGTTTCCGGAGGGATCTTGCTCTTGAAAACATTATGTTGCTTCTTTCAAAAGGAAATCCAACAGACACAAGTCTTGGGCGAAAACCTAGGTAAATGGTTGACTAGTGGCATATGATACCCTTAGTCTCAGCAGTCTAGCGACATGAATCTTGTCATAAAAAAAACATGTATATATTAAGTTCATGGATACTTTAAGAAACTGCCGGTTTTTTCTTATAATATAATTACGTCATGATCTAATAATTCATAGTCTTGATATTCCAAATTCTTGACTAGTTTCTCTCTCTCTCATTCTCTCTCTCTCTCTCTCCCTCTCTCTCTCTCTCTCCCTCTCTCTCTCTCTCTCTCTCTCTCTCTCTCTCTCTCTCTCGCTATCTCTCTCTCTCTCTCTCTCTCTCTCTCTCTCTCTCTCTCTCTCTCTCTCTCTCTCTCTCTCTCTCTCTCTCTCTCTGTGTCTACCCTCTCTCCCTCTCTTTCTGTCTCTCCCTCGTTCTCATTTTCTCAGTCTCAAGCCTTCTGTCTATGAAGACGTAGATAGCAAACTTGAACGTTTATTATATAATCTCACTTGTTTTTATGTCTATTTCTTTACGAATGGACCTGAAAATGTAGGGTAAAATCTCAAAAGAAAGAGGAATCATCATTGATTTTGAGCATGAATATGTTCTTTAGGCCATAAAAAAATCCCATGTCGTGATAGTTTACCTCGCGTCTTTGCACACAGTAAACGCGTTTTGTTCCTTTTTTTAAAAGCTTATTTGGCCGTATAGAATTCTGCGATCTTGATGCCTTGAATTGCAACTAAATTTCTTTATTTTTGTCAAAACTGTTTGAAATTTTTAATTTTTTTTTATGGTGTTCTTTTGTAAATATACCATCTCTTTTTCCCTTTTTTTCTTAGAATTTCTCCTCTGAGGAGTCATTTTGTCGCCGAAGATTTGTCACGAATACATGTATTCTCCAGACATTAATCCTAAGAGTTTTTAACCAAGAGACAACGCCTTTTTTCTCTTTTTTTATGTCTGAAACTTAGCATAAAGTTAGCTCATAAAGATAAAACCTGTGATAAAAAGGGTGTTGCTGATTGACCCTAAATTTGCAAATATTTTTATGAGCTTTTTCTTTCTTTATGAAAGAAAGTTGTTGTTTTTCAGTTTCTTATTAATTCTAAGCCTCTTATTTTGTTTGATTTTAACTAATGAAACATATTCTATTTGCAGTAAGACATTGATGTTTCTTATTACATGGAAGGTATAATAGTAATTGTATATTTTTGTTTCGGTATCTTTTTTTAATTTTTTCCCTATTCCCCGTTCCTGCTATCAACATTACTACAATGGTTTATTTACATCATTTGAAACAAAATTTCAGAAAATTAGCTTTCCAAGGGTAGCAAAAAGCTAGATTAAAACCTAAAACGAGCAAAATTAAAGTCACATAATAATTCATACTTAAAATTAACATAAACTGCCAGAAATGAATTCTTAAAACCCAAAACAAACAGAAACTAAAATGAATAATCATAATTAGTTAAAACTTAGGGATTGGAATCAAACAGTTTGTGGTAACGAACTGTAAGTAATGAGCGACCCGGCTCAGTTTGACTCTGTCTCACAACTTCATTTTGTAAAACAATAAAAAAAAATTGGCGTAAAGAGCGAGGCATTGAGAAGGGGACAGCCTTTTTCATATGCGGAATAATTTCTGTTCGTTTTATGTTTTAATATCGCTCCTTACTTTCAGTAAAAAAAAATACTCGTTTTTTTTTATTTAATTTGCAGAGAAAATTGAAGTGGCATCCAGAGAATATCCACAGACAGAGAAACTGTCTGTGGGGCTAACTATGCTCAATTCTTATGTGAGTCATGTTAAAGCGCCGAAAATCCGATTCCCTTCAGTATGTTCGAGTTTTCTTTTCAGTCTCATGTTGATCAAATTTTTCGGTTATACTCAAATTATAATTAATTTTTTCTTTCAGTTAATTTAAATTATAATTTCTGTTCAAATAAAAATTGTTTAGCTATTTATCTAGATTACACATAGTCGCTCGTTTATTTGCATGTTTAAGAAAGGAAGTATTGCGATCCAAAAAAAAAATCTATTGTTGATTTTTTTTTTTTTTTTTTTTTTTTTTTTTTTTTTTTTTTTTTTTTTACCAACAAAGCAGAAAATAGAATTGAAAACGATGTTAAAAAAGTGTTACATGGTACGATGAAAAAAAAGAGTGGGCGATTCATAATTAGTCCCCTCTCTGTAGCTCTATTCCTTTACCCACTTGCATCGAAAGGTCATGTCTTGAGCCTTTGCTTGAAAGGATCAAGAGATTTTGATGGGATAACACCCTTAGGTTTATTGCTCTAGTTCTGGATGGGCATGCTTTTCGAGTATTCTTACTGGAACGTCTCCTCCTTAAGGTGATCAGAGTGATATATGTGACGTTTTTACTTGGCTGCTCTGATGGGTTAATACCCTTAAGAATTATATTCTAGATGAATTTACAGCGATAATAGTAAGTGTTGTACCTACGTGTTTGTCTTGTCGTCTTGACAGCCGGTGGAACTAAAAGCGAAAGTTCCGAAGAAGAATTTTAGCCATAAGCAGTAGCAAAGTAATATTGGATGTAATTGTGAATTGCCTTCTATTTGACAGCTCTTCGGTTCCAAAAGGATGTGGGCACCAAAAAAGCTATCTTTTAAGTACTCTTGCCAATGCGTTTCTCTCAAGCAAGCAAAACGAGTTGTGTGGTGTTGCAGGATATAGGAAAACATAGGTCCGACCTATCTGATATCGATACACTAGGCTAAATATGTATATTGAAAACGGTAGTTTGCATGTTTTTAATAACCCCGACTATGTGTGATACTTGATAGTGGGAAGATATATTTGAAAGAAAATGTGGCTTTTGGAAACTGACTAGAAAATGAAGAACGCTTAACCAACAGTTTCTCACGCTTGACGGATTTCGTAGTTGCTCGGATCAGAGCTGATTAGAGCTTTTGTGGCTTAGAACAGAACAAAATAAAAATGTTTCCTTTATTACGAATTTAGTCTCTTTTTTTTTAGAAAATTGTCTTTCTGAAGTTCTTTATACAATTTATTTTCGCTCGCTTCATTGGAATTCTTACTTTAACTTGCTTTGTTTACGCTATGTACTTGACATTGAGGGGTGTTATTGATGATTTTCTGATTTGTTGCTTCTTAAAAAAAGAAAAAGAAGAAAATCGGTAGCAGGTGTAGAGACGCAGCAGCTGACTTGCTACGGTTTGTCAACTGTAGGAAGGGTTTCGTAAACAAAAAACTGTTCTGTGTGGAAGAATTGTGATTTGAACCTGATTTAATAATATTGCGATTATTTCAAATATTTTGATATTCCGATATTAATTTTAATGATAAAAGTTCGTTGCGAAAGTAGATTTTTTCTCCAGCATTCTGACCCTCTTCCGGCAAAAATCTATATTTTTGGCAAAAATGACCCTTTGCTGGGGCACGGTGTCTTCTGTTACTTACACTTTTGCCAAAGCTGTTCTTTAAAGTAAATATATTTCATTACTTAAAAAAGCACGAAGATATGGGAATTTTGTTTCAAATGCACTCTTAAACTGCTCTCTAGTGGTGAAGAAGAAAAAAAATCTACCCACAGCACTACCCAAACAAAAAAAGTGATACAAGTCTCCTGTTTGGGGTTTTCGGTAATGTCGATTCCAATGGTGTAGTTTTTGTTTCGACCCAACAGCGTTTCCGAGGGGTTTTCAGGCTATATTTTAAAATTTCCACTTGACGAATCCTCACTTGACAGTTTTTTAAACACATTTTTAATTTTTCGCTTACTATGGGCTACCGTTCGTTCTTTACTAGATTGCTTCTAAAGGGGCCCATTATATATATATCACTGACAGTCCGATCTAGTAAAGAACGGACAAGAGAAAATCAGGCAGTGGAGTCGGTCAAATATGACATTATCCTCCAGAGAAGCAACTTTTTAAAAGATGCAAATTTTATATTATCTTGTCAAAAGTTGCATATGTTACATCATGTTCTATATGAAAATGAAGTTAGTTTCAAAAATTGTATCTTATTTAATGTTATCTTAGGGCACTAGACGTTGCAATTTCCTGTTAAATGAGCTCTCAAACACCTCTCTGTGATGTTTCAGGGCCTCATTGGAGGTGAAAAAAAAGAAGTAAGAATAAAAAGGAGACACATTACTATTTCCCATGCGAAAAAAATGAATTCCTTGTTGCTCTAGCTGGGGGACTCTAATTTCCGTAAATGGAGCTTTCGGCTATGCTGATCCCAATAGTTTGGTTTTGATTTTGAACCGATACCATTTTTGTGGGTTTTCAGGCTATTTTTTGAAATTCCCATGAATATGCTTTTGAAACGAACTTTTTATCATTAAGATTAATATAGAAATATCAAAATATTTGAAATGATCAAAATATCACTGATTCCTCTCAGTAACAATGATTAGGTAACCTTAAACGACGATGCTGTTGTAGACTAAAATAACCCTTTTATATTTTATTTTCAATGCTTTTTTCATCCATTTATTCATTAATTCAGTGTCAAAAATGAGTTAGACATTAGACTTTTTAAAAGCTCTTTTTCAACATGTGGTTTTATCAACTTGAATAATACACTGTTTTGAAAACATGAATATTTACTCGATGAAAAAAAACCTAATGTTACCACTAAAGGGAACTCCTCTTAAAATTGAGTAGTCTGCAAGACCTCATTCAGCCTATTGCAAATACACTTTTACTGTTCTGTAGATTAGCCGCTCCTCATTGACAGTTAGTCCAGATGCTATTTCAGGTATAATTATGGCGCTTATACCTTTCAAGCATGTCACAGACGAGCTTTCCTGTGGAAGATGTGCTTCCGCCTTGAAATTTCCGTCGTTATTTGAAATTGTTGTTCAAGCCAGGTGACTGTAAGTTCCCTGTATAGGGCTTTCGCTCATAGCGATCCAGATGGTGTACTTCTTGCTTTGATCGGGCGCCATATTTGGGGGATTTCAGGTTATTTTTGTTTTTGCATTAGTTAAAAATTTTCAGGGCGAGTTGCACAACTGAGTCATTGCAACAGTGAGTCCGTGGAAGTGTTTTTTACATGAGTGTAATAAACTCATCCAATCTCGTCTAGTACGCTTAATGCTGGGGGTGCAAACGGAGTTTTCTTCCTTGACTGTTTAAGCTGTCAAGCCTGAAACGATCGAATAGAAAAATCTAGTATGTTTATGGAAACTTGGCTTATTATTTACACTTACATCATCTTAAACTATTCAAAGAAAACGCTACGTACGTGTAGCCCATCGCACATTGGCATACTCGGGCCTACAGGGGACAGGATAACAGTTTATTTTATATTTGGGTGGAGGACATTTTTTTAAAATGACACTATATATGCCATTATCTTCCATTTTTCCAAGGAGTGTCTTTCGAACCAATATCAGGGGAAACTCCTTCCCCTGAGATATAATTTTTGAAATCTGAAATTGCTTCGTAAACCAAACTCAGCAATTATTGTCTCATTAAAATAGTGATAAGACCAGTGCAAATGAAAGCAGGGCTTATTTTTTATTTTTAGTACCCGTCCCCACCCTGAGAACGGGTGGTTGGGTTAGTGAAATTTCTCCGACTACATCTTAATGAAGCAAACTCTCCTATGATATTCTTGTAGAGAAGCGGTTGTTAGGAGGAGGAGAGTTGGAATTAAGGATGTGAGAGAAGAAAAGTATGAATCTTGTAAATCTCTTGAATTCGAGCCACCATTAAAGCATAGAATTTTTATAAATCTCTTAATTCATTTTTCTTTTAGGCCGACGGAGTTGGATGCTCTTGTTTTTGGCCATGTCTTCACCTTACTGACCACCTCAATGCCAGAAAATTCACTAGCTTCTATTGTAAGGTCACATTCTGGTTTGGTTGCCCTTGTGAAAACTATTGAAGATAGATACTTCAAAGATCCTGAAGTCACGAGAACCTAAGGAAGTAAATTAAGTGTAACCGTCTTATAAATAGCTATTGTATGTTATATTTACGATATTGAGCTAGATTTTTTTTTTTTTTTAGAACTGTTCAAAATATGTCAGGTACCTTCAAAGCCGTAACCAAAGACTAGTGCAGGGTTTCTGTATTAAGGGTCCAGTGATCCACTCAGCAGAGGTTTTCTGCTGGTCTCTGAACTTCTCGAGAAAGAGTGCCCTACGGTTGAACCACCTGAACGACGACAAACACCCACAAAAAAACTTGACATGACCTATATCTAGAAAGAGCTTTTTAGCACGTAATTTATTTCATGGGTTCCGAAAGAATAAAACTGTGGTATGTGGTAGCATATCTTTTTCCTTAAGTCTTATTTTACATACTGAATTTTGCCTTGGCATTATGTCTTGGTATTTCTCCAAAAGAAGTTAATTTAGAGCTCAGTGCTGTTTCAGTAATGGGACTTGTATTTCATATGCACATGTTTGAATAGTATATAAAATGTACAGTGTACGGTGTCTCTAAACGTTTTTGATGATTTTAGGAGTTATTAGTAATAATAATAATAATTTATTTAAGCCCTCTATAACAAAAATTATAAAAATTCTGAAAAGAGGAGTAAAGGGGAGAGAGAGAAAAAAGAGAGGAAAAAAGACACAAAACAAACAGACTGGAAAAAACAAAACTATAAAAATACGAGAAATGAACAAAGAAAAGGTAGAACAAACATAATCATATAAAGTGTAAGAAATACAAACAATTCAACACACTATAAAGTATCTTCATTAGAAGGACATGACAGGTGATTGACGAAGCTAATTAATGATACCATTGAAAAGTTAGGAATTTTAATATTACTATGAAGGAAACGGTTACGAACACCTTCCGTTTTAGAAAGTTTGTCAAAAATCCTAAATACTAATGACATTCTGCTGTTCCTACACCACGGAGGTGATCGTAAAAAAACTTTGCAAAGTTAAAATGCACTGAATTGATGGATCTTTTTTCTCGACTGGAGATAAAAGACCACACAGGAGCCAAAAAGAAAATATATGGGCCAAAGAAAGTGTTATAAAGGTGGCCTAGTCTGACCTCTGATTCGGGCAGGTGCTCCATGTGTCTTTCTAATTTTTTCTTTGAGAGTATGGATTATGAGGTGTTTTGTGTCATGAATAGTTTTGCCATAAGGAAGGCCAAGATATACCAAATAGTTCTTCTGGAACTACTTTCCCATCTATATTAATAGAGAGAGAACCTCTAATCAGACGGTTAACACTAAAAATTAAAAACTTAGTTTCGAACGGTGCAATGGTTAACCCTATGGAATTTAAACTCCTAGAAATTGAGGTCACAGCTTCCTGCAGCCCAGATAGATTCTCACCTAATAATAGAAGGTCATAAGCGTATAAAATATGACTGATATCAAGGCCACCTAGAATGACCAAAGGATGCAAAATTGTTGTAGCCGAGCGAAGACCTACGTTGAAAATTATAGGACTAATCACTGACTTCCTGTTTAACCCCTCTCCCAATGGGTATCCTGCTTGAATTATTGAATATATGTCAGCTGTCTTCTAAGTTGTGTCCACAGATTACAGCAGACATTTAAGAAAGTTGGGGGAGGGGGCTTCAGTCTTTTCCTTCTCCACAAAGTTTTTATATTTTACGAATTCTCCCAAAAATATTCCACATCTTTCTATAATTCGTCTGTTTTTATTATTTTCTTTTCTTATTTGTGCTGCCTCCCCCCCCCCCCCAAAAAAAAGTATATGTGTTTCTTGGGTGGAAAATTCGGTATTTCCCTCTGAATGGTTTACCTTCCGTTTTGAATTTATCCGATCCGTACATGCCCGCAAAAATATATGATAAAAAAATATATTGCTACTAAGAGAGAGCAGAGCTCGATAAGCTAGGTCAGCAACCAATACGAAATATGAAGAAAAGAAGTGCTCTCAGTGTTCAGGTAACCTGGGTAAAAAAGGATTAAAATCTGAAGAAATGTTCAATAGTGCAGAACTAGTTCTTATGAGTTCATTTCGAAATTCAACCAAAATTTAAGTCCTGTAGCATATGTTTATTTGTAATTAGGACAATGTTGTAACTTAACGAAAACCTTGAGCTCTCTGGGACAACCAGAGGGAGTTAATACATCCTACAGCAGTTGGGAGCCGAAGAAAGAGGCGGGAACAGAAGGGATATATCCCAAAAATAGTTTGCAGGAGACAAACAATAAATTTGCGTAATATGAAGTTTATTTTTCATCATTTTATCCAAGATGAGAAAAAAATGAATAACCAGAGTGTCTGCTTCAGACTTGTGAAAAATCGCCAAGAACTTTCACAAGCTCACATTCAAGTCCTCGTAATTTTAACATTTGTGAGGATAATGTATTAAGCTAGGTTAAGATATACTGTTTGTTTCTATGCTGCTTATTTTGTTTTGTTACACGAGAGTAGTAAAGGTAACACTGTAACGTCTGTGGTGCTACACGAGGGGTGCTCACTTTCCGTCTTCTTGTGCACATCTCACAACACCACGTGTGTCGCACAGTTCTGCCATGCTTGGCACTTGCCACCGGGTGTCCGTGATTTCTAAAAGTGGGTACCCCTCGGTGTTACGGATGATATGGACTTTAATATTATTAAAGGGCCCAGAGTGAAGCCATTGGGAATGTACCCCCTCCAATCGACGTGCTACCTCTTTTATTTTGTTGTATAGGAAAATAGAAATTTCACACCTTGTTGAAATCAGAGACTTGCAGGGGTACAATCGTTCCACTGGCTGAAAATTACCCTCGCTTTCTTTTTTTTTTATTAAATTATATTTTCTCGTGTCAAACGATATATTGTAGTAGTAACACTTGTTTAGTACCAAATTTGTTTTTTCTATGATGCCTGGTATGTGTTTTTGCGAGAAAGTGGTGAAAGTCCAACATATGTGGCCTTAATATTATTGAAGGGCTCTGAGTGGTACCCTTGAGTCTGTGCCTCCCTTAACTATTCTGGCCCCTTTACCTTGTTGTGCATAAATGTAAAAATGTTGTGACTTATTGAGGTCAGTGGACCCATCCTCTCTCGATCCTCCCAGTCCTTCGCGAATTTATATTTTTGAAATTGAAAGTTACATACGTTTAACCTAGCAGAAATCAGAGTGACAGTGTTGCACCAGTGCCCTCTCCATCCCTGCCCAGCTTCCAATTTTTCACCAAAAATTGTATTCAAAGATTTCTGAGCTTGCTAATTCAAAATCTGAGATTGAATGTGTACCTTAGATGTCCTAAACAAGTTTATTGAATGCTTTACGAAGAGCAGACATATCAACCCCTATTGCATTTTTCGTCAAGTTTTTTTTGTGTTTCTTTTGAAAAATAAAACACTAAAAACGAGCAAAAAAATAACGAAATAACAAGACTTTTCTATTGCAAGTAAAAAGTGAAACCAACAATTAAAAAGAATAAAAATTTCACGTTTCTCAAACTTATGCAACATAAATTTATGAAACTGGTGCGAAAAGACTGACTGATGATATTTCTTTATGTTGTAAGCTTATTTAAAACCAGTCCTTTATTGAAATCACCCTCCCCCCCCCCCAAAAAAAAAAACCATCAAGAATGATGATTTAGGGACCAAAAAGTCACTAAATAGCAGCAGCAAATAACCGACTAATCTATTAGGCTCTCAATCGTCTTTTACCAGCCATGGGATAATGCAGTTCAGAATTTAAATTATTTAACAGTCAAGGAAAAAAAGATATCCTGTTTTAGTTACAGTCGGGGAGCCGAAGTTGAAAAAGTCGTAAAATAACGATTATAAACATTTTGTTTGGTACACAAGTTCTGACTTTTGGAAATGATACCTCTGAACATGGTGATTGAATTTGTTTCGGGAATTGTGACGGCATAAGTGGGCTTCATAGTTTAATGCCAGGTCAAGATTAGGACTTGAGAAATCCTGCTAAATAGATGGCACTGCATCTGTTCTCGTGGTTTTGGTGCAATTACATTCAAGGATAGTAAATAATAAAAGCAGAAAAATTGTTGAAAAGCCTTCCACCCATTGAAAAAAGCTTTAAGTATCACATCCTTAGAGTGCTGTATCGGGAGTGAATTATTTTGCTTGCTACAGAGTGTGAACCAATATTTTTGAACCTAAATTTCGGATGGGTATACATTGACACTTTTGAGGCTGTTCCTCGTGACAAATTCATTGTCACGGTGGCTGATTTTTATAAGTCGTATTGCAGTTCATTGCAAATGAACAAATGAACACAAACATTAAAACTTAACACGAAAGCTTCTTATTTCAATTAAACGGCCTTTTGTTTTTGGAACCGTTCTCCATCACAGTTGATTTATCATGATTTCCGAGCTTGTTATATTAAATTATAAAAACATGTTTTTTCAGCTGAAGGTAAGGAGCAACATTAAAATTGAAAACGAACAGAAATTATTTCATGTATGAAGGGGTTGTCCCTTCCTCAATACCTTGCACTTAATGCTAAAGTTTTTAACACTTTAAAAAAAGATTCATATTCTAATTAGACGGTCCTTGTGTTTCAGGAGTCGTTCTTAAAAAATTGGAATGAACCGTCAAACTTTAGCGTAAAGAGGAAGGTATTGAGGAGGGGGCAATCCCTTTATATTAGAATAATTTCTGTTCGTTTCTTAGTTTTAATGTTGTTCCTTACTTTAATTTGAAGAAACTAATTTCTTTTTTTGTTTAATTTCTGATCGTTTCAAATAATGCCGGTACATCTGGCTGACCCTGTAAGACAAATTCCCTCCTCTCATGGGAAACTTTTCCTTAGAAATTTCCTCTTACTTAAAATGCACCCCCTCCCCGTAAAATTTCTTCCGGACTGTTCCTCCCTCGCTGAAAATTCCCCTCCTCCGTGAAATTTCTTCCACAAGATACAGCCTTAAAAATTCTCCTTAGTATACTACTATTACTAACAACTCACCGCACAACCATGTCGCCTGAGGCCAACATAGCTACGCACGCTCCTCCTCCATCTCAATCTATTCCAAGCCTCCCTTTTTACTTCCTCCCACGAAGTTCCCATTTCCTTTGAATCTTTCTTTATGACGTCCTCCCACCCTAGACGAGGACGACCTGCTTTCCGTTTAGCCCTAGACGGTTGGCCGAAAATAACTATCTTCGGCAATATGTCATCCTTCATCCGCACAACGTGTCCTAGCAATCTCAACCTTTCTTTTATTACAGCCCTAAAGAACGGTATTAAACCACATTTTTCATATAGCATACTGTTTGAAATACGGTCAGTCGTGTGGGTACCCAGAACAATCCGTAGTAATTTTCTCAGGAGAACATCTAGCAGATCTTCATCCACTTTTTGGAGCGCCAATGATTCAGAGTCATATTAGACTACTGTCATCACTGTAGCTTCTAATATTCTAATCTTGGTTTGCAGACCTATCTTCCCATTCTTCCAAACATTTTTTAAATGTAAAAAAATACCCCAAGGCCTTGGCTATTCTACTTGTAACATCTTCACTGCTCCCACCATCTTTACTAATACAAAATACCAAGGTAAGTGGAGCTGTCCGCTTGATCAATCTTTTCATTACCCAACGTCACCTTTCATCTTCACTTATTCTTAGCCTTAGTGACTTAGTCTTCTTAACATTAATTTTCAAACCTATTCTAACACCCTGAACTCGAAAAACCTCTAAAAATTCATTCATTTTGGTCGCACTTTCCTCTAGGATGCTTAAATCTTCAGCGTAATCTAAGTTCAGGAGACTTTTTCCTCCCCATTTGATTCCGTGGTCTCCCGTCGCCTTTCCTGTGCTCCTTAATACAAAGTCCATCAAAATAATCCATAGCTCTTCTATCAACACAATCGAACGCTTGCTCATAATTTATAAAACTGAGGACCAAAGGTGTTTGACAACTCAGGCACTTCTCAATTATTAACGTATGAGTGAAAATTTGGTCGACGCAACCTCAACCTTTTCTAAAACCGCACTGTTCTTCTCTTAAAACTTTGTCTACGGCATCTCTCATTCTAAAAAGTATCATATTACTAAGTAATTTGCGACTTACAGAGACCAGACTAATGCCTCGATAATTACCACACTCACTTTTATCACCTTTCTTTTAAAGTGGCTTAATTAAGGTTTTCTTAAAATCATTTGGTACTTCCCCTTTTTCAAAAATCATATTCATAATCTTCAGTAACTTGTTTCTAACCTCAGAGCCACCATATTTAAGAAACTCATTTACTACCCTATCAGCCTCTGGATCCTTATTATTTTTTAATCCTTTTAGTACTGTCGTTAATTCTTACTCGCAAAACAAATCTACCATCACAACCAAAGTATCACTAACTTTTCAATTTTACTCTATGTCTTTTCCTGCAACTGTATATCGGTTTAGAAAATTATTAATATGTTCTGCCCGTCTCTCTTTAATTCTTTACTCATCGTTAATCGTGGCCCAGTTCCTATTTATGACTGGACCAAGTCCGGATTGACTGCTGCCTCTCGATTTATTAATATACCAGTACAATATTTTACTGTTATGCCGTCTAGCTGCACTTTCCAGGTCCTCGGGAATTTTATCCATGGTCTCCACTTCACACCTCCTTAGTTCATATCTTAATGCTTTCTTCACTTTCTTTACATTCCTTTTGTTTTCATATGATCTATCACTCAGATAATTCTTGTACAGGTCCTTTCTCCTTTCATTGTACAAGTATAATTTCATTTGAAAAAGACTAAGTTCTAATCGTTTTTCCGATCACTCCAAAAATCCCCCCTTCCACGGAAAGTATTTCCTGGAAATCCAAACACGCAGAAAATTTCCCTTGGACAATTCTCCCGGAACATCTCCGCATACGAAAATGAATAGGCAATGAAAAATAAGAAAAATAAAAAGAATTTCGTATAGGAATTCTGTCAAATCTTCCAACTGTAAAATTTCCTCTGAAAGTACACCCCCGAAAACTTCCCTCCACACGGAAAATTATCCCCATGAAAAACCATTCCAAGCTTAAAATCCCTCCTAAAAATGTCTGCATACTTCCTAATATCAAATACTATATGTAATCAATGGGCATTCAAGGAAAGCATATTGCCTCTTCTGACTGTGTGTGAAATGACTATATATGGAGCGACAGATGTCTCCCAATAATTTTTTTAAGTTCTTGGGACACATGGCTGAAGAGTTGGGACACTCGGTAACATCCAATACTTCAACTGAAAGGTCATCATTGCAAAATATTACTCTAATTGCTAGAAGCTTTTTAGAAGATACATCAGTGGACTCATCAATTATAAATGAGAAGCAACGATTCTGCAAGATTCCAATCAAACAAACTTCATAAAAACCACTTAGTCCTGTTCGTATAATATTAGTAGCTTTTTTGCTTCTGAAGTTGCACATTTTTCACTACTTCCTTTGAAGCTAATTTTTCTTTAAAGCTACAAAAGGCTCAACCTTAGAAAACGTTTTTTGCAGCATATTATTGGTTTGCTCATTTATCAAACAGTGGTAACGAACTGTAAGTAAGGAGCGACCCGGCACAATAGTAACCGAAACTCTAAAATACGGAATTTTGATACCGGAATATTCAGATTTTTATGCTGATTTCAAATATATAAGTTTCATCAAGTTTAGTTTTACCCATCAAAATTTACGCGCCAGGAAAAATTTGCCTTATTTTTGGAAAAAGGGGAAAACAGCCTCTAAAATTCGTAGAACTTTAAAATCATGGTGTGATTGAAAATCACACAATCAAATTCAGCGTATCAGAGTGCCCTACTATAGAAGTTTCAAGCTCTTATCTCCAAAAATGTGAAATTTTGTATTTTATGCCAGAAGAAAGATTACGGATGCGTGTTTATTTGTTTTTTTCCCCAGGGGTGATCGTATCGAACCAGTAGTCCTAGAATATTGCAGGAGGGCTCATTCAATCGGAAACTAAAAGTTCTAGAGCCATTTATAAGTGACCAAAAATGGAGGGCAACTAGGCCCCCTCCCACGCTCATCTTTTCCCAAAGTCACCCGATCAAAATTTTTAGATAGCCATTTAGTTCAGCATGGTCGGAAAATACAATAACTAAGTCTTTGAGGATGACTTAATCCCCCACATTTCACGGGGGAAGGTCTGCAAGTTATGAACTTTGCCCAATGTTTACATATAGTATTGGTTATTGGGAAGTATACAGAAGTTTTCAGTGGGGATTTTTTCTGGTATTTATGGTGGGTCGGGTCTTACGTGGGAGGATATTTCCATAGAGGAAGTTTTCAAGGATGAAGGAAAATTGCTATGAAGGGGTCGCCGGATTTCCCAGAATTATTTATAAAGCGATCAGAAATTAAATTAAAAAAACAACAATTTTTTCATCTGAAAGTAAGGAGCATCATCAAAACTTAAAACGAACAAAAATTATTACGTTATGATTGGGTTCACCCCCTAGTGATTAAATTGCTCTTTACGCTAAAGTTCTTTTTTGTACTTTCATCAAAATCAAATGAATTTACTGAAAAAATGTGCATTGTCAGTTTAATATACATATGCTGATATTTATTCTTTAAAATCTTAATTAATTTTTGTTTTCTTTAAGTTATAAGTGAAAACATTTAAAAGAGTTTGTTTTTTCAGTAAAGTACAAATTATATTCTGGCTTTTAGAAAGCATAGGGTTTAGAACCCTACTCAGATTAATTTCTGCTCGTTTTGAGTTTGACTTATTTTAATTTCTGTTTGTTTTGGGTTTCACTTATTTATTGATACTGATTTGTGGTAGTTGTATGCTTTGTAGATCATTTGATTCTATTTTTTGTTCATTTTTGGTTTAATGGAGTTTTTTTTTTGAAAAACTTATTTTGTGCAAAAAGTTTTTTTTGATTAATTTCTGTTCGTTTTAGGCTGATAGTCTTTTCCAAGGAGCAAATATTAGTCTGTTCTGAAGTTAAACATCCATCCCTTCCATAAAAACCTTTAATACTATCTGGAGACAACTTACAACCCTTGTCCCTAGTCTCTGGGGTTTGTTTCAACCCCAAACACCTTGTTATATGATATTTAGACTATTTTCAATAGAATGGCTATCTCAAAATTTCTATTAGACGCATTACTTTGACTCTTAAAAAAGAACACTAGAGTGTCTGATTCCCAGTCAAATGAGCCCCTTTTAAACTTTATATGACCAGATTGTCTTTATAAAACTTATGTGTCCCAAGAGCACAACTTAAAGCCATTGCCCTGGGGATTCGGGGGACTTCCTATTCTCAAAGATATAATTTCCAGAGCTTTCTGATAGCGTTAACATAATGGCTATATCAAAATTTTGATAGAAAGTGTTTGCGGAAATGATAGGTGTGGAGGAAGACATCTGCCCTCTGGTCGCTTTCGACTAATAAAAAAGGCACTAGTCCTCTCAATTTCCAATCGAATGAGCCCTTTTTGAGGCTTATAGGACAAAACTTTCTATAAATTCATTACATAAGCCAAGGGTATAACTTACGACCCTTGCCATGAGGGCAATGGGGGGGGGGGAGGTTGTCATCCTCAAAGACATAATTTCCAGACCTTTCAACTACGTTGAACAAAATGACCATATCAAAATGTTTGGGGAAATGATGGGTATTGGGGGGGGGGGCGATTCTCCCTCTTATTACTTTCGACTATTAAAAAGGGCAATAGCCCTCTCAATTTCCAATAGAAAGAGCCCTTTTTGAAGTTTTTACGACAACATTTTCTATATTACATTATATGCCCCCTGGGCATAACTTAAAACCTTAGCCCAGAGGGCTGTTGGGGATTTTCATACTCAAAAACATAATTTCCAGACCCTTCAGCTACGTTCAACAAAATTGCTATATCAGAATGTTGATCGGAAGTGTTCAGGGAAATGATGGGTACGGGGAGGGGCATTCCTCCTCCGATCGCTTTTGACCATTAATAAGGGCACTAGCCTTCTCAATTCCGCATTGAATGAGTCCTTTTTGAAATTCCTACGACAACGCTGGCAAAGACCTAATTTTCAGAACTTTCAACTACGTTGAACACAATGTTGTATCTAAAAATTTTGATTGGATGTTTTTGGGGAACTGATAGGCTTGAAAGGGGCGTTAGTTGTCCTCCAATCACTTTCGGCTATTAAAAAAGGCCCTAGCACTTTCAATTTCCAATCAAATGAGGCCTTTTTGAAGTTTCTACGACAACGCTTTCTATAAGACCTTAACTTTCATAACTTTCAACCCTTGCCCTGAGGGGTGTGGTGGGGGAGGGCGATCATCCTCAAACACATAATATCCAGAACTTTCAATTACGTTGAAAAAATGGCTATCTGAAAATTTTGATTGGATGCGTTTGGAGAAATGGTGAGCGTGAGAGGGAGGTTAGTTGCCCTCCAACTAGTTTCGACCAGCCTATTAAAAAGGGCACTAGCCCTTTCAATTTCCAATTGAATGGGCCTTTTTTGAAGTTTATACTACAACATTATCTAAAAAAAACTTATATGCCCCCAGGGCATATAAGGGCCCTATATAGCCCATATAAAGAGCCCTTTTAGAAATCTCTACGAAAACACTATAAAAACCTTATATGCCCCAAGGGCATAACTTACGATCCTTGCCCTGAGGGGTGTTGGGGGTTTTTCATCCTTAAAATCATAATATCCAGAACTTTTCACTATGTTGAACAAAATGGTTATATAAAAATTTCTATTGAATGTGTGAGGGGAAATGGCGGGTCTGAGAGGGGGTTAAGTGCTCTCCATCCACTTTCGACTATTAAAAAGGGCACTATCCCTTTCAATTTCCAATCAAATGAGCCCTTTTTCAAGTTTCTACGACAACACTTTCTATAAAAACCTTATATGCCCCCAGGATATAACTTGCAACCCTTGTCCTGAGAGGGGTGTCATCCTAAAAGACCTAATTTCCAGAATTATTTACACCGTTCAACAAAATGATTGTGTCAAAATTGATTGCATGTGTTTGGAGAAATGGTGGGCGTGAGAGGAGGGTTAGTTGCCCTGCAATCACTTTCAACTATTAAAATGAACACTTGTCATTTCAGTTTTCAATCGAGTGAGGACTTTTTGAAGTTTTACGACAACACTGTCTGTTGAAACCTCATATGCCCACAGGGGAAATCTTATAACTCTTGCAGTGAGGGTTGTGGGGGTTTGTCATCCTCAAAGACATAATTTTCAGAACTCTCAACTACGTTGAAAAAATGGCTATCTCAAAATTTTGACTGTATGTGTTTGGAAAAATGGGGGGGGGGGGTTAGTTGCCCTCCAATTACTTTTGAATATTAAAAAGGCCACTTGCCATTAAAATTTCCAATGCAATGAGCCCTTTTTGAAGTTTCTACGACAACACTTTCTATAAAAACCTTATATGCCCCCAGGGCATAACTAACGACCCTTGCCCTGAGGGCCGTGGGGAGGGGGGGGGGTTGTCTTGCTCAAAGACCTAATTTCCAGAACTTTCAACTACGTTGAACAAAACGGCTATCTAAAAAAATTTATTGGATGTGTTTGGGGAAATGTTAGGCGTGAGAGGGGGGCTCGTTACCCTCCAATCACTTTCGACTATTTAAAAAGGGCACTAGCCCTTTGAATTTCCAATCGAATGCGCCCTTTTTCAAGTTTCTACGAAAAAGCTTTCAATAAAAACCTTATTTAACCCCAGGGTAGAATTTATAACCCTTGCCCTAAGGGCTCTGAGGGGGTTATTATCCTCAAAGATGTAATTTCCGGACCTTTCAACTGCTTTGAACAAAACGGTTATGTCAAGAATTTGATTGGATGTGTTTGGATAAATGGTGGGCGTGGAAGCGGTGTTAGTTGCCTTCCAATCACTTTCGACTATCAAAAAAGGCACTAGCCATTTCGATTTCCAATCAAATGAGCCCTTTTTGAAGTTTCTACGACAACGCTTTCTATTAAAACCCTTATATGCCCCCAGGGCATTATAACCCTTCCCCTGGGGGCTGTGGAGGGTTGTCATCCTCAAAGACCTAATTTTCAGAACTTTCAACTACGTTGAACAAAATGGTTATCTCAAATTTGATTGAATGTATTTGGGGAAAAGGTGGGCGTGAGACGGGGGTTAGTTGCCCTCCAATTACTTTCGACAATTAAAAAGGCCACTAGCCATTTCAATTTCCAAAGGAATGAACCCTTTTTGCAGTTTCTACCATAACACTTTCTATAAAAACCTTATATGCCCCCAGGGCATAACTTACAACCCTTGCCCTGAGGCTATCTCAAAATTTCTATTAGACGCATTTCGGGACAAAAATGACTTGTGTGTAGGGGTGAGAGGGTAGCTGCCGTCTGATAACTTTGACTCTTAAAAAGAGCACTAGAGCGGACATGAATAGTCAGAAATTCCCTTCGATGGCCTTCATCAGCTCTTTCAAGCTCAGATCTAAAAAAACGTTTCTTCACGTCAAAATCTAAGACACGGGTATGGTCCACCAGAACTGCAAACAGATTATCAGTTAAATTGCAACTAGATTGGCGAAGAATTTGATTCAAAACTGTCTGATGTTTTTCCGCAAAATTCAAAAACTTTTGCACTTCTTGAGACAAATAGGCTTCTGTAGGTACTAATTTCGGCAAATCCGTCGAGCTCGTGGGCAGTGGTAAAGGTGGTTCTTGTAGTACATCAGGGGCAATATCCTGCTTTTTATTTTTTGCAGCAGATTCGTAAATCAAAAAGAAAACCTCTACTGTTGGCTATAAGATAAGCATAAAAGGACTGTCAGGGGTTTCAGATAGTAGCTCAAAAAAATTATTTAAAGCTGTCCAAAGCTCATCTAAGTCAAGCTGCTCACTAAGAGATTTTCGCAGTAATTCGAGTGGAATAGGAATGTTTGTTTCAGGTTCATTATAAACTTCCACTGGAGCTTCTTTAGTAGTGATGTTGCTCTCATTCGACGTTTTTGTTTGTACTCCATTGTCAACTTCAGCGACTGGCTGTTGGATTTTGGGCGAATTTGCTTCCTTTAACTGAAGAATACGCTTTAGTATATGCAAGAGAAAGGTCTGATTAGAGTCTTTTGTAGTTAGCGGTGTCATAGAGAGTAACCGTAATTCACCAGTCAAAGCCTTGGGTTTTAATGGATTCAATAAAACAACCTTATCACCGGTAAAACGATCAACCATCACCCCGTTATAGCTTTTCAACGAGTTTGATTCTTCATGTACTAAACCCAGTTTTTCACCAACGTCAGTTTGTACAGATGTGACGCTACGTAATTCATTAAAAAGACTTTGAATTTGGTCTCTTATCATACGTCCTTGTTCTCTAGCTTCACCTAGAAGCAACTTTAACGTGAAAAAATCACTAAGATCAGGTCTGAGTGCTATAATAGAGCTCGTATCAAGAATAGAGCTTGCATCCATCAGAAATGCTTCTTCAAGCCAGCGACCAAGTGTGCTCGCGGTTTGACTAGAGTTGGAAATTCCAACAGATGAACCAACAGTTTCTTCACCTTCATCTCTTACTTCAAAATAATCATCTTCTTGATCCCCCAAAAAGTTATAAAAAAATAAGAAAAGCAATTCAGAGCCTAATCCAAGTACTTGTGAAGCATACAACTCTACAAGATTTTGATTTGCTGATGGTCCCAGCAGCCGCCGAATAATCATAGAAGTGTTAGGTCTCTTTGAACGGTGGTTTCGACTTGGATTCAAATTTCGCCCTTGGACTGGTCCATTTTCGGTCCAGACCCAGTGGAACACATCTTCATCATTGTTACCACCGTTATCTTCATTTTCAGATGCTTCATCATGTTGCTCATCATCATTTTCTTGATCATTCTCTTCCTCACCTACAACGAAAACAAGTAATAAAGATAATCAAGTTCAAGGTTATATACCAAATTAAATATGCTGTATAGCAATACAAGGATGTTAAAAGATTAAAAAAAAAGACACACAAAACATAAAGACAATAAAGGCAATAAAAGAAAAGAAGGATAAAAGAAAAGCAGATCAAAAGAAAAAAAAGTGAGATTTGAAGACCCATAAAACCTAGGTAAAGAAAACACTAAAATCTTGAAGTGATAACTATGGGTGCTAGTACATATTTTTCCAAAGGGGGTTAATAGGAAATGAGGTATTGGAGGCTCGAAACATTTTCTCAGTGCTATTGACTGAGTTTTCGATTACTTGCAATGCTGATTTTATTATATTTCTAGTACTTTTGAAGGCTTTAATTTTTCCCCGAAGTCTATCTATTAAGATACTCTATCTTGACCCATGAACCAAGCTTCAATCTGTAGAAGAACTTTCAACATCACTTGCTGTTAATCTTTGTCGGGTTTTAGGGGTTTTCTGATCCAGACATTACTGCGTAAGGACAGCGGGTGGTTCTATTGTAAGAAATTTTACAAATTTCTGTTGTTTGGAACTGTATTGATTCTTCAGATCAGCGTTCTTCGCATTCAGGCGTCTTTTTCTTGCATCATTCCTAACAAACAATTACCTTCTTTATTGTAGATTTATTTCCTGAAAAAAACTCGAAACATTTTCTCAGTGCTATTGACTGAGTTTTCGATTACTTGCAATGCTGATTTTATTATATTTCTAGTACTTTTGAAGGCTTTAATTTTTCCCCGAAGTCTATCTATTAAGATACTCTATCTTGACCCATGAACCAAGCTACAATCTGTAGAAGAACTTTCAACATCACTTGCTGTTAATCTTTGTCGGGTTTTAGGGGTTTTCTGATCCAGACATTACTGCGTAAGGACAGCGGGTGGTTCTAATGTAAGAAATTTTACAGATTTCTGTTGTTTGGAACTGTATTGATTCTTCAGATCAGCGTTCTTCGCATTCAGGCGTCTTTTTCTTGCATCATTCCTAACAAACAATTACCTTCTTTATGTAGCGATAAAAGATTTTATATTGTGGTAATGGGAAGATTCGCTACTGTGGTGATAGAAATTTCTCCTATAGCGCCGCTTATAGCGCTGGAGATTGTGTCAACTAGGCTAGCAACGCTCTCAATTAATGAGCGAAAATTGAATATGTAGACATATAAATGTGGCTTCTTCTTTCTTGGGCTATCTGGAGATCAGATTCCTTTGGGAGCGTTTACCTTGGAGACCTGCGAACTAATTACCCACTATCGGACTAGACTCAGACATATAAGAGAAACAAACACATATAAAAAGACAATAGATTTATTGAACTTACATGCTTAGTCGCACAGGAACAAGTCACTTCTATGACAACAACGTTGACCAAAATACAATAAATTCGTCTGAATCTCTCTAGTTCTAAGGTACTAATCGCTTCAAATACGGATAGAGATTCAAATTAAAAAGGCACATTTACCCCACTCCCAACCGCAGTTCTTTCGTCCTGCGTTCTAGGGACTGCCTGCCGTTGGCTCACGTGCCCCAAGGACGGGAATCCTCGTCCAGTAATACGTCTTAAATATTTTTGATGATTTAGGCGTTCACACGGTTCTTATCGTTTAAACTTCCTTAAAAATATTGTGCTTAGCACTTTTCTTATTGCTCACTGTCTTAGCTAAATCCAAAGACTGCAGTTTCTTTTCTTTGCTGATTAAGGACTTTTTTATTTTTGAAACTAGATTTAGCTTAATTATAGAAGTCCGAATTAAAGAAGGAACTTTATTTTGGTATTTCAAATACATCGTGTTTTACTCCCGGTACATATCACCCTTCCCATCAATTAATGACGTCCCGTCATTAGTAACTGCTCGCCTTTGGGCTTTTTTAAATGTTAACCATTTTTTAACTATTTTTTTTTTTTTTTTTTTTTTTAAATAATTATTTTATATATATGTTATGACTTAATCAGGAGTGCTAAAAATTTTCCCTATTACTTTTCTTATTTTATTCTACATCCCTATCTAAAATTCATCTACCGGACTAAGATTATTCATGGTTCTAGCCTAGCTATAATACAAAAGATTTTTTTTTTTTCGATTTTTACAAGGCTTTTTTTTTTATTTTGCTGTGTATATGGCATGATACATTATATCTACGCTACATTAAATTAATGAAATGATAATACTAAACCTAATTATAATTGTGTTACATACATTAATGATTTATAACATACAATATTTGGTTCAACATATTCACTGATGACATTAAAACACTTTCACTATTGAGATTTTTGCATTGTCAAAGCTGTTGGGAAGTAACACATGTAGCTTCACATCTATTCATCACCTTTCGTGTCCTTAGTGTACTACACCCTTCTGTTGTAAATTACTGTCCTTCACTCCTTTTGTCGTGGCAAAAATTTCGAAACACTTACGTTATGGTTTCTTCATGGAACAGTTCGATTCTAGCTGTACTCACAAGGTAAGTTTTTCATAATAGTCAACTGGGAAATTACCGTTGAATATCGTTCGAATAGTCAACTGGGAAATGAGTCTTCCCACTACAGGTGTTGGTGTTTTTTTTCTTCTCAGCATATCATTTTTAGGATTTTTGGGGCACATAGAGAATGTATTCTCGCGTAAAATTGTTCATTTGTGCCTTTTGAAACGGGTTGTTGTCATATTATAGTGACTCTCTTAATATATTGTCTTTAAATTCAACTTCGAACCTCTTCAACTATCATCTAACTTCAAATATCTTTAAATATTGTTTATCTTGTACTGCTTGATGGTGTTCTCAGAGTTAAAGTTCAAATTGTCTTTAATTTCTGCTTCAAATATCTTCAAATGTCTTTAAGTGTCATTTAACTTCAAATATCGTTTATCGTGTGCTGATGGAGTTCTCAGAATTAGACTTCAAATTGTCTTTAATTTCATCTTCAAATATCTTCAAATGTCTTTAAATGTCATTTAACTTCAAATATCGTTTATCATGTGATGATCGATGGAGTTCTCGGAATTAAACTTCAAATTGTCTTTAATTTCGTCTTCGAATATCTTCAAATTTAAATATTATTTAACTTCAAATGTCGTTAAATATTGTTATCTTGTACTGATCGATGGAGTTCTGGGCATTTAAGTGGTTATATAGTTCGTTAAAGCACTTGATACTGAGGTTCAAATATAGTGTTACCTGATACGTAATATGGTTCATGGTCGAAGAAACGACGATCGAAGGTAACTGTTGTTTTCGTAGACGAAGTTGGGATGAAACTTACCTGGAGTTATGGTGAGTACTCTTCGTTGGTTGAGATATTATAAAATAGATGTTACTGGGTCATATCTGTACTGGGCAGTTTATTGTAATACTCAATGACAAAAGTGTCCATTTACTTTCCTGTAATAAAAACAACGCGGCAGAATCAAATGTTTTTTGAAGTAAATACACATACAATAATTCACGTATTAATTGGGTTATAATTTTTTAGCTATGGGACAGAATTAAATAAATACACTAATATTGGTACTCAAAATGAAAATCTAAAACAGAAAAGTCTTCAAATTTGTTTGGATAACGAAAATATCGATATTAAATAAACATAATTTACCCTACATTATTAAGTTTGAGGTCTACTTTTACAATATTTTTCATGCCTGCATTGTTCAAGCACGTCCGTGCTGTTTAAGAAACGCATGTTGCAGCGTCATGACCACACGGTTTTACGCAAACGATACTACAATGAGGGAACAAGACATAACAAGGGCGAGTGGAGACCTCTATACCCGCTAGTTTTCTGATGTCTTCCCTATTTCTTGGCTTAGACGTTCTCATGGGGCTCCGGGTTTATTCTTAGCATTTCAGCTGTTTCTCCGTGTTCCTCTTTTGGTTTCCGTAATTGCAAGTCAACATTGGTGCCTCATATTCGCCTTTTCAATATGGTCATTAGGTGCAGGATTTCCAAGCTTGCCTCCGTAGATTCCAGTTAATGCTTGGCAAAGAATATAAGCATAATGAAGAACTGACATCAATATCTTTTTAGAAGGCTATTGTTTGAGCAAATCCTTCAGCACTAAATAAATAAATATTATATTAACGTTTTATTAGAATCTGTTAAGCGAAAAACACCTTCACATTAATAGGGAATTCCTTGTGGGTTTTACTTAGTCGCCATTGGACATACACAGGGTTTTAATCCATGTATCTTAACTGATCAAATGGTTTTAAAATTTTCCATATTATTATTGAGATACAATTTCACATCCGCCGTGAAATTCTACATATAAACGTACCAATAGGTTGTTTGGTTATAGTTACCAATAGTTTGCTATTGGTAAATATATTACTCGAGTAAGAAACACATGAATGAGCAATGTGTAGGCCTAAAATAATTATAATCTGCACTAAGATAAAATATTTCATATAATTAGACGCTTCTGTACTGGTAGTTTTTTTTTTTATTTTATAAAGCTGCCAGATATAGGGGTATGACCTACTGAATTGCATAGTTTAAAAATCAAACTTCTTTTCAAAATACCCGACACTCCGAACTAGTCGTCTTTACTTCAGCTGATAAAAACAAATTCGCTCTATCAAAATATACTGAAAACTGGCTGAAATTTTTACGGGTATAATGGGGTTGAATAAATATATTTTTCAAGAGGAAATCCTTTTGGTATTCACTATATCATAATTGGATAATTTAATATACATGTTTCTCAAATAAATTTCACATGAACTAAAAAAAAAGGGGAAACATGAAAAAAAATTGACAAAAATAAATGTTTTTTACTAAATGAAGCACAATTTTTTCAAGTTAAACATAAACCTTAGTCTAACTTAAGTTATCAGGGTTTAAATAGTTTATTGAGATAATTAAATTTTAATTAATAACTTATTGAGAAATTATATTTTAATAAATAATTAAAGTAAAAATTGAGTACGAATTGATTATTAGAATAGTTAAATAAGAATTTGACTGATATTTTAAGCAAGAAAAATTAACAAAACGGCAAGTAAAAAGGAACATTAAACACTAAAAACCTAAAAATAGAGCAAAACACGATTCAGATCAAGCTCTAGCTATGAATAGTGTCATGCTATGCTAGCTATGTTTGCTAGCTAGTTATGAATTTTGCTAGCTAAGTTTGCTAGCTATGAATTTTTAAGTCAAGTTAGGCATATTTGATTTTCTTTTGATTAATTTTCTTCATAGTTTAAAATATTTTTTTTTTTCAAATCTTCACGTGGAAGGCAATTTCAGTAGGGATTCTACATCTTAGAAAACTCTTATGCCCATTGTAGAGAGGAGATTTCGCCTTGTCTTAATCCATGTATAAGACCATTAGTAAAGATATCACCGTCATCACCTTGCAGTCTTCTTATTGGTAGAAACTAAACGATAAGTAAAAAATTTTTTTTTTGTTTTTGATGACATCAATTTCTGTTTGTACCTGGGTCGATTTTTCATAGAAAATTCGAGGAGGCCTGAGTCAGTATAGGTAAGATATAACGTGACTGACTTGCGAAAATATGTCACAAAAATTAGAGCACAAGATATGTCACAGTTAAACCAATGAAATTAAAGAACATTTTTGTCACAGAACGATAGAACGGTGATCTCTCTGTTATTGTATGAGTCATAGATATAAACTAATGAAATTAAATTTTTTTCGCCAAGGAGCTAAATACATAAATGCCTTTGTTTCTATATGAAACTAATTTTTAACACCGTTGTAGGACAGCATACGTAATAGATATATTATAATTAAATTAAAACGCTTTTATCTTTTTTTTTTTTTTTCGCCTTGGAGCTATAAGAAATTAAAATCACTGTTTATATTTAAATAAATTATGATTCAAAAAACGAAAAATTAACTAGCTCACTGAAGTTTATATTCAACCTTTAAGTATTGTTTTGACTGGCCCTGGTTGGCATAAAAATACTAATTTTTTACACTTGAAGGACTGAGAAATATCCCTTCCTACGTTCATTTACACACAAAAAAAAATACAAAACAATCATGGGCCTTGAGTTCCTCCCCAGGCGTCCCACAAGACGGTGTCCAACGCGAGTTGTCATTTTCGTTATACCCATATCTTCGTCCTTGTGGTTATTTTATTTTATCGTAAAATGTTTTAACTTCATCGTATTATTTTATTTTTTTTTTTTTTCATTAATATTTTAGTGGTTAAATGTAATTTCACAATTTTTAATTTATTATTTTTGTAAATTAATAAATTTTAAATTTTTATTTTATTTAATTATTGATATTTACATATTTCAGGTTTTTTAACCGTTCTACCTGACTGTGTCGTTATTTTCTCCTCTGTTTCTTGCGGTTTTTTATGTTTAGGTGTGTCTAGCGAAATAAGGTAAAACTTTTTGTATTGTTTTTTCAAAAATTCTTGCCCTTTTAATTTCGTTTGTTTCCCATGTGCGGCTGCTGAGGTCGGCCTTGATTTCCCTATTTCTTTAGCTACTATGTGGCCTGATTCACCATCAGACTCTTCGGAACTAGTTTCCGACAACTCCGGATGAGAACTTATAGAGGTGGTACTTTTTGTCGTTTCACCTGCCATTCCGGCTTAAATTTCTACTCCTCTGGAAGTAGAAGGTTTATTCCCTAATTCATCGACTTGAGTTCTCAACTCGGGGGATTTGAAAGATTCTTGAGAGCTTTGGGAGGAATCAAAAGTTTTTGCGGGGTTCCTCCATTGTTTGAAGGCCATGTCTTCAGGGGGATGGGGAATTCTTTGCAATAGGGATTCCCTCCGTGAAGTCCACGTCCAGTCGTGGTTAGGTTTTACCTTGGAAACAGTTAAATCATTATATCGAACTTGCTGGTAATCCTTTGGAGTTTTATTACCGGGCAATGTACGTTTACTAGGTTTTATTGGAAAATTTATTAAATCCATAGCTTCTAGCAGGTTTGTTTTAGTTAAATCTTTGGGAGGAGTTTTCTTTACAGCCATACCGGGGGTTTCCACAGCTCTTTTCAATTCCTCATGTAAGGACAGGGGCCTTTCTATTGGTGTTGCAGGGGAAACCATATCGTCTGGAAATCTTTTGAGGGGACATGGGGTCGAAACTATATCGGTAAAAAATTGGTTTTTTGGAAATACTGTATAATCTAAATCTCCCGCGCTCGCCGATGAATAACTTTTTGGACTTTTTGGCGTTTTAATTTCAGGAAAAAATCCTGGTATTAGGGATTTTTTCTTAGGAACAACTAGATTTTCCATTGCTAAAAATTCTTCAAAGTTTTGTTCATCACTTTGAATTTCAAAATAATCTTGTTTGAAATTAAAGGGTTTTAGCTCTGCCAGTCTTGACCTAGGGGGCTCATTTTCCGAATCTGACGAATCAGTAGAAGAGGGATGTGACATCCATCTCTCTGGAAATTTTGCTCTTTTTATTCGGCTAACATGCGCCTTGTAAGTTTGTCCACTATCGGGGTTCTCCATTTTAAAGGTATATTAATTATCTTACTTTTTGACTATTCTGTACGGCCCAGAATATTTGTTGGAAAGTTTTTTTCCTTCCGTTTTTGCCTCGTTCTTTAGGTAAACGAAGTCTCCTACTTTGAAATCTATATTCCCTTTAAATTTTGGTTGGTTTCTTAGCTCTTGGTTTATTTTACATTTTTCCAACTCTTGCCTAACTATTTTATAAGTTTTCCTCATCCTATTTATGAATTCTTGTTTATAATCTTCTGAGTCGTTATAATATTTCCGAGATTCAATAATCTCATCATACGGGATTCTAAAATATCGACCAAAAAGTAAATAAAATGGATTGTCTCTGGTTGTTTCGGAATAAGCAGTGTTGATTACGTTGGTTAAATAAGGTAAGAATTTATCCCAGTCGCTCCTGTTATCTTTTGTATAAATAATTAGAAAGTTCGAAAATATTTTATGCCTGTTTTCTATTTTGTCATTAGCTTGTGGATGGTACGGCACTGTCACCATTTTCTCTATATTAAGGAAACTCATTAAATCTTTTGTTACTTTTGCGACAAAATTGCTCCCGTTGTCGCTCAAAATTTTATTATGAATGCCAAATTGTAAAAATAATTTTGTTAATGCCTTACTTGTGGCATAAGCACCTTGATTTTTCAATGCTTTTGCAAAAGTAAATCCGGAAAAATGATCTACAACCGAAAGAATACACGTAGGGCCTCTGCTAGAAACAGGTAAGCCTCCATTTGTCCCGTACAGGTCAAATGAGATAAAATCGAAGGGGTACTTTGCTACTGGGACCCTTCCCATTGGGGGATTTGGATAAGCTGGGGGTATTTTTCTCAAATTACATGCTTCGCATATACTTACAAATTCTTTAAGCTTTGTCAGTGCCGATTGTACGTAAAAGTATTGTTTTAACTTATGGAACGTTTTCATAACTCCTAAATGTCCACCTGTGTCCGCATGAAAATATTCAAATGCAGGCCCTTTCAAGTTTTGTGATAATAAAGGTATTATCGAGGTTTGGTTTCTATTTGTCTCAGCAGTCACAATTCTAAACAGTATTTTTTCATTAAGGTCGTAGTAAAAATTATCTATCTCTTTTCTAAGGGTTTTGAATTTATCCGGTAAAGCCTCATCATTCAAAAAATAATCAATTAGTGCTACACAAATTTCGTCCTTTTTTTGCTTTCTTTTTGTATTTTCCAAAGACAAGGGACAATAGTTAATCTTATTTTCTTTTACTGCGTCTTTGACTTTGTTTTTCTTACATCCATGTTTGCTTTTATCATTGATAGCATTAACTTCATTTTCTTCAGTTTCCGACGGATCATTTTCTGGATATCTACTCAAAAAGTCGCAAGCTGCGTTTTGTTCACTTTTCAAATATTCAAATTCATAACCTAGGTCTTGGATTTTCATAATCCATCTAGCTAGAATGCCCGTGGGGTTTTTAAGTGTGTGCAAGTACTGCAAGCTTTTATGGTCTGATCGTAATATGAATTTTCTACCAATTAAATAATGCCTAAACTTGTCCAAGTGGTAGATAATAGATAACAATTCTAAGTTTGTGTCTGAATAGCTGCTTTCGCCCTTTGATAAAGTTTTAATCGAATAGCACATATCTTTTTCTATTTGTTGAGGTGTTACCTTTAAACGGTGATGGTTTTCTACGGGTATGGTGTTCTAAAGAGTTGAGATAATCCACTGCGAGCTAGTATTCGTTGTAGCGAAGAATGGTCAGTGTTTGATCACGGGGATTGACACCAGATGTTTAGCCGAGAGTAACTGTTTAAGTCTCTTAACGTTTGAGAGCCATGTGTGCAGTTCATCCTATGTGAATTTGATGTCTTCAAGTCTGCGAGGGGCTTCTCACGTTGGGCATAATTGCGTTCGAATTTTCTAAAGTGGACAGTAAGGCCTAAAATTACCCTTCATTCTTTCATAGTTCTGGGGGGCTTGAGGTTTTCAACACATTTTATTTTATCAGGGTCTGGGGATATCTTTACCTGGGTTACTACTACTCCTAAAAATTTAATTTTGGATTGAAATAAATTTACTTTCTCAGGCCGGCATTTTAAATTGCCTTGCCTGAACTTCTCGAACACCTTAGCTAAAGTTGCCAAGTGTTGCTCAGTGTTTTCCCCCACGCATATAATATCCTCAACAAAATGAATTATATTCCTTAATCCTCTCAACAGGTGCAATAGGGGTCTGCATAACGCGCTTGAACTTGTTTTAAGACCAAATGGTACCCTTAAGTATTCATAAGATCCATATTCGGATGCTGAAAATGCAGTTTTAGGGACATCCTTTTCGGCTATTTTCACTTGGTGGTAGTCTTGGGTAAGGTCAAAAGAAGTAAATATTTAGTTTTTGCTTGAAATTGGGTCAAGAATTTCATGTATTCTTGGTAGAGGACATTCGTCGTTAACTACTTGTTTGTTCAGAGCCTTATAATCTACAACAAGTTTAATATCTCCATTCTTTTTTAGTAATAGGATCACTGGTGCGCTATATAGACTTATATTTGGGCGTATAATTTCGTTTCTTTCTAATTCGTGGATTTTATTTTTTAACCACTCTTTGTGCTTATATGGCACACGATATGGCTGTTTTGCTACGGGATTACCAGTCGTTAAAATTTAATGCTCATAAAATGGAATCAGCCCCATATCATCTTCAGATGCAGAAAATACATCCTTAAATTTCCATAATAATTAGCATAATTTTTTATTAATTTCAATATCCTTAATATGATCCATTTTATATTTGTTTACAAATTGAGATTTAGTTAAAGGATATTAGTTATTTGAAGTTTTAATGACGTTAACTAGGTTTCTTTTTGAATTTTCACATGTATTTAAATCATTTTCCGTTAAAACCTGGATTTGGACTAAACACGTCCCCTTTTTAATTGTAATTGTATCGTTTTCATGGTTATTGGTTACCCAAATAAAACCTTCCCCTTTGTCATAAGATATAATCTGTTCCTCGCATAACAGATTTTCGGGTATTTCAGACGGTGTCGCAAACCGTATTTCTGATTTGCTAATTATTGGCTCGATCATTTGTGATATTTGAATTTTTTGCATCGGTTTGGGAGGGACTTTTGTTTTCCTTATCGCAAATCCGTAATATTTCTCTTCATTTTCATTGTTTATTAGATTCATGCTGGCGCTATGCTGCGCCAATGCGGCATCTTGTGGCGTTGCGTTGGGTTTTACTATGTTTTTCCACAATTCCACTATTTTCTTAATTTCATTTGATCTGTACTGTCGCATATCTCCTATTTTTATTTTCGCAGATTCAATACTGTTATTATTTAAATTTACTTCATTTTTGCGATATCTCTCAGGATAATTGAACAAATTTCCAAGTATGCCATGTCTTTGCGAGACATGGGGTTCAAAATACTTTGACATTATACCACTAGAAATTTTGTTTACTGTTATGTTATCTTCGTAACCTCTGTTACGATTTCTTAAGGTAGAAATTTTTTCCCCCACCTTAGCTGGGTATACAAGCTTCTCAGTGGCTACGTCTAATAGTATTCTATTAGACCTTAGAAAATTTGCCCCTATAATAGCTTCATATGGGAGATTATCACATATAATAAAATTTGTCATGAAGGTTCTGTTGTCTCTTTTTACGTTTAGGCAAATTGACCCTTTTGCATTTAATTTATGACCTGTAACACTTGTTAAATTGGGATTATTAGGGTTCTTTTGTCGCCTAATGTGCAGAGGCAACGTATTAAATACGCAAGAGTTTATGATATTTACAGTAGCTCCACTGTCAACTAAGGCCGTAAAGTAAACGTTTTCTACACAAAAATCATTAAATATAGGTAACTTGTTAATAATATCACTACAAGAAGGCACTAGTATTGTTTTGGACCTATTAAATATCCCTGGCACCCTCGGGGTCCAACTTATGTTTCTGAGGGGCCTGAAGCGTTTCCCTGAGAATTTGTTTCATGTGTCGGTGCCTGTAATAGACATTCAGACGTATTGGGTTCCGTAGGCATGTTTAAATGATTTATGTCTGCCTGTCTTCGCCATGTATTATTATGGTAACTTGGGTGTCTCGTGTCAGTGCCGTTTGCTGGCTCTGTTTGCCAGTGCTGTTGGCTTGTAAAATTTTCATTTCTCATCGGCAAATTTTCATTATTTTTGTATTGCATTATTGCATTATATTGGCCTTGGCGAGTATTTGGGTTTTCAAACCGGTAATTAATTTGCCTGTTGGGGAAAGGGCTATACAAATTTGGTTGGTACGCATTATAAGGTACTGATTGGCGCAATCCCCCCTGGGTATAGCCTATTGCACGACCGGTGCTAAAATTTGTTCTTCTGAACAAATGGTTACCGTAATTTTGCGTGTTACCGACAGCATTTCTTGGTATGGGATTGGTGACGTAGTGGCACTCTCTTGCTATGTGGCTGACACGATTGCAGTTATAGCACCGTATTATTGTAGGGTTAATGGGCTGAAAACGTACTGTTTTCTCCCTAGCGGGTTCTGGTGTGTTGTTTCTTTGTGCTACTGGGGAGTTATCCCTTGGAAAGAAATTGGGGGATGTCTGATCGCCCTTGAAGATTCGGTTCGCGTTTGGGTCGCCTAGGCTGCTTATTTTTGCATTACTATGATTAGTAACCATTTTATCAACTTCAATTAGTCGCTCTACCTCTTGGACTGCAAGATCCAACGTCTGAATATTCTTGGATATTATTACTGTATATGGTTTTGGGGGTAGCCCTTGCAAAAAGGTATTTAGTATGATTTTTTCATACAGTTGCCCCGAACCACTTCCGTATTTTGCTTCTACGTAAAAACTTATATTATCCAGATATTCCCTTATATTTTGTGAAAAGTCAAAGCTTACTACTTCATGTTTTTATTTATTTATTGAACTGGTTTCTATAAATCTCTCTTTGAATGCTTTTAACAAGTCATCAACCGAATTTATTGGCAAGTTGGCGTTATTTCCTATGGTATGCTCGACCTATTTTAGAAAGGTTAAGGCCTGGCCTCTTAATCGTAGGAGCAGCATGTCTTTTAACGCTCCAACGTCTGTTTTTGTTAATTGTACAAACTGGGTCAATTGGATATTAAATTCGTCAATATCTGATTGACCAGTGTATTCCGGGATAGATTTTGCAATCTCTATATTTTTGTGACTAACTTTTGCACTATTAGTAATTCATTTAGATCGTCCATGATTTTTTTTTTTTTGCGTTTATATCAACTTAAAATTTTACTTAACCTATTTTGGGGTAGGCTATTATCTCCTATGATATATAAGGGGTTTCCTATCGTAGCCTAGTGGTTCTAGGCCTAATAAGTTTTCTTATATGTCTATATCTTTCCAAAAATTAAATTTGAATTACAAAGTTTAAATAGTCCAATTAGTTTGCAGTTTTCCTCCAATTTCCGACACACGCCATTTGTAGCGATAGAAAAGAATTTTTATTTTGTAGTAATGGAAAGATTCGCTACTGTGGCGATAGAAATTCCTCCGATAGCGCCGCTTATAGCGCTGGAGATTGTGTCAACTAGGCTAGCGCCGCTCTCAATTAATGAGAGAAAATTGAATATGTAGACACACAAATGTGGCTTCTTCTTTCTTGAGCTATCTGGGGATCAGATTCCTTTGGGAGCGTTTACCTTGGAGACCTGCGAATTAATTACCTACTATCGGACTAGACTCAGACATATAAGAGAAACAAACACATATAAAAAGATAATAGATTTATTGAACTTACAAGCTTGGTTATACAGGAACAGGTCACTTCTATGACAATAACGGTGATCAAAATACAATAAAGTGGTCTGAATCTCTCTAGCTCTAAGGTACTAATTGCTTCAAATCTCGATAGAGATTCTAATTAAAAATGCACTTGGTCCACTCTACCACCCACAGTTCTTTCGTCCTGCATTATACGGACTGCCTGCCGTGGGATCATTTGTCCCAAGGACGCGACCCAGCGTCCAGTACTATGACTTAAATATTTTTGATTATTTAAGCGTTCCCACGGGTCTTATCTTTTACACGTCCTTAAAAATATTGTGCGTAGCACTTTTCTTATTGCTCACTGTCTTAGCGAAATCCAAAGACTGTAGTTTCTTTTCTTTGCTGATTAAGGACTTTTTCATTTTTGAAACTAGATTTAGCTTAATTATAGGAGTCCGAATTAAAGAAGGAACTTTATTTTGGTATTTCAAATACATCGTGTTTTACTCCCGGTACATTTATTGTAGATTTATTTCCTTAAAAAAAGGGTTGTTAATGGATTTGTTCCTCTTCGTCACTTTCATCAGCGGTTGGGGAATCGACCTTATTTGCTCGCTCGCTTTGTGGATGAAAAGAATCTAACCAAGAAAGTACTAAAGATCCTTTTAGTTCTTCCCCCTTGCTTTGATCATTTAAAAGGTTCAGAAATTGACACGGCTTCCCTATGTATATGGGTGAAATTGTTTCCTCCTCTTCCCCTTTGGATAGTAGTGGTGTAGATTTCTGAAGTTTTTGGGAGAAAATTCTTTTTTTTTCATTCGATTTTGATGTACAATTTCCCTTGTCTGCATCTCTCCGTGCTTTAAACGAAGGCAAGATTATTCGGAAGTGCATTTATTACCCAAAAAGAACCGTCCCATTTTGCTTTCAACTTTTTCGTCCCCTCATAATTTGTTTTCTGCACATATACAAGGTCTCGCCTTTTATTCTGTTTTGCATTCTTAATTCTTCCATCGTATTTTTTTTGTGTTGTCTGTTTCTTACTTACGTTGATCACGAATTTTCTAAATTCTTTCGTTTTCAACTGAATCCATACAAATTCTTGGGTCACTGAAATTTTGGAAAAGAGAATGGAGTGTCATTTAAAATACGCAAGTATGCTGTATTTCTAGCGAACACGACATAAGGTAAATGGTCGCACCAATTTTTGGTTCCTATTTTGCATAGAGACTCAACATATACACGGGTCTTCTATGTTTTCGTTCAATCTTTCTATTTGAACTAGTCTTGTAACTAGGCGTAAACCAGCCCTTTATTCCGATATAGCTGGCCATTTTGTCCAACAATTTAGCTATAAAAAAGGTCCCTTATCAGAGAAAAGGATTTTGGGGAAAATGCCGTGTTCTAAAAATGGTCGGTTCACTAAGGTTTTCGTAATAGTGGTCGCTTGCTTATTCTTAATAGGGAAACCGAAAAGACATTCCGGATCCTTCAACACTAATGGAAATCAAATGTCCTATTTCATTTGTAACAGAGTAATTTCTTTATTCTGCGAGTGGCATTTTTTGGTGATTTTTGTCTTGCGCATCATTCACATTGTTGAATGAATGTTTTTACCGTTTGATTGAATATAGAAATTTCATTTTATTCTACCTATTGTTTTGCCTCTTGGATGTGACAACTACTTATCATATGTGAGGTTAGGGTTTTTGGGATAACAGGGGGTGAAAAACCCATAAACCCTAGAAGAGGGTTTTTGGGATAACAGGTAAAGAACTTAGTTCACTTCTAAGATACTCTTGTGGCGCTCTGTAATATCTGATAAGATTTTCTTTCTCCGTTTAACTAAAACCGATCTAATTCTTTTAAGAGGTCTCTGAGATGTTCTGGGAGTTCTTTGCTATTAAGTTGAAAAACATTTGATGGCTAAACAAAATTCATTGTTATCCTGTTTTGGGGATATATTTTTATTCGAAAAAGTATTCACATTTACAAAGGGGTTATCTAAAGTTGGTGCAACATGTAATTAGTGTGCAAGATGCAAGTTAACACACGGTAGGTTACCACTGGGTAACTAGCCCGGTAATGGTACGTTTTAGGACAAACTTACTGGTAAGTTTCATAAGTGGTAAGTTTAAGTTTTTGATTAACAAAAATTTTCTCAGTTGAAACAAATCCATCCCTAAGAGAGCCACCACTTTACTAAAATCTATCGTAAAGTAATTTTCATTCATCAGATTCAATGCAAGAGTCATACTCCTATGAGCTTATGCTAGTAGTATCTATATACACAATATCAGAGATACATGAAAAGATACATGGAATTACACATGAATATACAGTGTGGTTTCACGTGGGCATTGCAAAAAAGTGACAATGTTGCTTAGTACCTTTCCAAGCAAAGTGATTAAACACGTTTTTAAACTACATGCTATTTGCTTGTCTAAAAATTAGATGCTACAATCAGAATTGTTTGATTGACATTTGCAAAAAGGGATAAGGGATTCGCGAATTGGACTGTATGAACAATCTTATTCGAATAATAAGGGGAAAAACAGAGCTAGATAGCATTTGGAAATGGTTAACGATGATAAAATGGTCTTATGACTTGACCTAGCTTTACTTCTTCGATGTGTACTGTATAATACACAAGTGGTGTTTGAACAGTGTTGTCAATTTAAAATAGAGTTTAACATTATAATAAAAAGTTGATACTAAGAGAGATGTAGATGGCAATTAAAGAATTTTTTTAACATATAGCATTACTTCTTTGATGTGTTCTGTATAATACACAAGTGGTGTTTGAACAGTGTTGTCAATTTGAAATAGAGTTTAACGTTATACTAAAAAGTTGATACTAAGAGAGATGTAGATGGCAAGAAAATAATTTTAATAAGGGATAGCTTTACTTCTTCGATGTGTACTGTATAATACACAAGGGGTGTTTGAACAGTGTTGTCAATTTAAAATAGAGTTTAACATTATACTAAAAAGTTGATACTAAGAGAGATGTAGATGGAAAGAAAAGAATTTTATTAAGGGATAGCTTTACTTCTTCGATGTGTACTGTATAATACACAAGTGGTGTTTGAACAGTGTTGTCAATTTAAAATAGAGTTTAACGTTATACTAAAAAGTTGATACTAAGAGAGATGTAGATGTCAAGAAAAGAATTTTAATTAGGGATAGCTTTACTTCTTCGATGTGTACTGTATAATACACAAGTGGTGTTTGAACAGTGTTGTCAATTTAAAATAGAGTTTAATGTTATACTAAAAAGTTGATACTAAGAGAGATGTAGATGGCAAGTAAAGAAGTTTAATAAGGGATAGCTTTACTTCTTCGATGTGTACTGTATAATACACAAGTGCTGTTTGAAAAGTGTTGTCAATTTAAAATAGAGTTTAACGTTATACTATACTAAAAAGTTGATACTAAGAGAGATGTAGATGGCAAGAAAAGAATTTTAATAACGGATAGTTTTACCTCTTCGATGTGTTCTGTATAATATACAAGTGGTGGCGTGATGGGAGCGGGGCGTCTTAGAGTACTTATAGTGCTGTACTGTGGCCCGAATTCCTAGCGAAAAACCCGTGTGGATGACTTGAAAATAAAATTTTTAACGAGAAATGGCTGAAAAGTGTTTTGGGGGAGATAGGTTGATGGCAGAAGGATAAGTGTGTGTTGTCTGAAACATACAATTTGGGGTGGGTAGTTTGCTATTTCCGGCTTTTATGAGCTAGGTCTCCTAGTATTTCGTAGGTGTGTGTTGTCTGAAACTTATGATTTGGGGTAAGTAAATTACTATTTCGGGCTTTTCTTAGCTAGATTTCTTAGTCTTTCGTTGTTGTGTTGTCTGAAACTTATGATTTGGGGTGTGCAGTTTGCTATTTTTGACTTTGCTGAGTTAGATTTCTTAGCCTTTCATAGGTCTGTGTTGTCTGAAACTTATGATTTGGGATGTGTAGTTTGCTATTTTTGACTTTGCCGAGCTAGGTTTCTTAGTATTTCGTAGGTGTGTGTTGTCTGAAACTTATGATTTGAGATGTATAATTTGCTATTTCTGGCTTTTATGAGCTAGGTCTCCTAGTATTTCATAGGTGTGTGTTGTCTGAAACTTATGATTTGGGGTAAGTAAATTACTATTTCGGGCTTTTCTGAGCTAAGGTTTCTTAGTATTTCGTAGGTGTGTGTTGTCTGAAACTTATGATTTGGAGTGTGTAGTTTGCTATTTCTTACTTTTCAGAGTTAGGTTTCTGACGAACTCATAGGTGTGTGTTGTCGGAAGCCTATTATGTAGGGAAGACATTGTTCTATTTCGTACTCTTAACAGATAAACCTCCTAATAATTTGTAGGTGTGTGTTGTTTAACTCTTATGATGTGGGGTATGTAATTTACCATTTTGGGCTATTCTTAGCTAGGGTTCATAGTATTTTACTTGTTTTTGTTGTCTGAAACCTATGATTTGGGATGGTTAATTTGCTATTTTTGACTTTGCTCAGTTAGATTTCTTAGCCTTTCATAGGTGTTTGTTGTCTGAAACTTTTGATTTGGGATGTGTAGTTTGTTACTTTTGACTTTGCTGAGCTAGGTTTCTTAGTATTTCGTAGGTGTGTGTTGTCTGAAACTTATGATTTGAGGTGTGTAATTTGCTATTTCCGTCTTTTATGAGCTAGGTCTCCTAGTATTTCATAGGTGTGTGTTGTCTGAAAATCATGATTTGGGGTATGAAAATTACTATTTCGGGCTTTTCTGAGCTAAGGTTTCTTAGTATTTCGTAGGTGTGTGTTGTCTGAAACTTATGATTTGGGGTGGGTAGTTTGCTATTTTTGCCTTTTCTGAGCTAGGTTTCTTAGTATTTCGGTGGTGTGTGTTGTCTGAAACTTATGATTTGAGATGTGTAGTTTGCTATTTCCGGCTTTTATGAGCTAGGTCTTCTAGTATTTTGTAGGTGTGGGTTGTCTGAAACTTATGATTTGGGGTATGTAATTTCGGGCTATTCTGAGCTAAGGTTTCTTAGTATTTCGTAGGTGTATTTTGTCTGAAACTTATGATTTGGGGTGTGTAATTTGCTATTTCCAACTTTTCTTAGCCAGATTTCTTAGTATTTCGTAGGTGTGTGTTGTCTGAAACTTATGATTTGGGATGGTTAATTTGCTATTTCCGGCTTTTATTAAATAGGTTTCTTAGTCTTTCGTAGGTATGTGTTGTCTGAAACCTATAAAAATAAACTATTTTTTGACCGTAAACTCTAGTTTTTTTTGTAAGAAAATTATGGAAAATACAATTCTCTCGTTCAAATGTGAAACTTAAGTCCAGTTATGGATCGAAAAATAAACTATTTCTGTAAAATCTGAGGTAATAAGGGATTTTGACCGTAAACTCTAGTTTTTTGTAAGAAAATTATGGAAAATACTATTCTCTGGTTCAAATGTGAAACTTAAGTCTACTTTTGGATCGAAAAATTAAACTATTTCCGTAAAATCTGAGCTAATAAGGGTTTTTGACCGTAAACTCTATTTTTTTTTTGTAAGAAAATTATGGAAAATACAATTCTCAGGTTCAAATGTGAAACTTAGGTCCATTTTGGATCGAAATAAAAGTATTCCCGTAAAATCTAAGCTATCAAGGGTTTTTGATTGTAAACTCTAGTTTTTTGTAAGAAAATTATGGAAAATACAATTCGTTGGCTCATAGGTGAAACTTAAGTCCAGTTATGAAACGAAAAATAAACTATTTCTATAAAATCTGAGATAATAATGGTTTTTGACCGTAAACTCTTTTTTTTTAAGAAAATTATGGAAAATACAATTCTCTGGTTCAAATGTGAAACTAAAGTCCCGTTATGGATCGAAAAATAAACTATTTCTGTAAAATCTGAGCTAATAAGAGTTTTTGACCGTAAACTCTAGTTTTTTGTAAGAAAATTATGGAAAATACAATTCTCTGGTTCAAGTGTGAAACTCAAGTCCATTTTTGGGTCGAAAAATTAAACTATTTCCGTAAAATCTGAGCTGATAAGAGTTTTTGACCGTAAACACTAGTTTCTTGTAAGAAAATTATGGAAAATACAGTTCTCTGGCTCAAATTTGGAACTTAATTCCAGATTTAGATACTCAAAATGATGAGGACTGATGGTTCTAATTCAATATTTTTTCATAAAAACAAACTAATTTTTTTTAAATTCGAAATTATTCAACTTTATTTATTTTCTAATTTTTTTTTGTACGTATCTTAAAATGACAAAATATGCTTACGGCTACAACAATTGTACTCTATGATGGGTTAGAGCCACTATTCGGCTTTCCGGCTGGTATTCTATCTCCGGATATTGACACGAACTAGTCTATAGTATGCATTAAATCAGTATTTTTTATGCCTTGCAAAGATAAACACATTAATCATATCTTTGAAAAAACAGTAAAGATGGAGCATTTTGATAAACTATGTTCACCTAACAAGGTTATTGTAGCATTGAATGCCGACAAGGAGAAGTATTTAAACTATGAAACAAGTACAAGTGGTAGCACTATTGGAAATGTATGCATGCATTGTCATGACAGTAAGGAATTAAATTTCTTTGGAATACCGAAAAAATTTAACTCTTATGTTGGTGGTTATGTGAGATTGAGATCTCCAGAGATGATTGCACTCAAAGAGAATGCCAACATAAAAAAAAATCGATGATGATAGAGGACAACTCCTTGCTACTGTTGCAGGTAACACATTACCTACTGATACATCCAATCGTCAGCTTTCGGGTATTAGCATTCAACGAAAGGTCAATAAAAGAAAGCCCTACTCTTCTACTAATATCGTAAACCATATCTTGTCTACGCGCCGAAACTGTTACCTGTGTAAAAATAATGTGATAATAGACAGTGAAATTACCAGAAAAATAAAAAGGGCATTGTCAGAAAATATCACTATGGAATATAAAGATGAATTGATGAAAAACAAAGCACCAGCAAAAGTTACTGGCATTGATCAAACAGTCAATGAACCAAATAATACCAAAGACGAAAAGCATATTGAGGCTGTTGATGAGACACCAGTAAAAATTGTGTATGACTCAAAATGGAATAATGATTATTCTACTGATTCGAACAAAGAGAAGACAATAGCTACAATATCAAGAGAGAACATGGTGAACTATTTTATGGAACAGATTCAAAATGTCCAAAGTTAATCATTGATATTAATAATGTATCATAATATATTTTTGTATTAATATTCTACATAGCATTATTTCATTAAAAATATACATTGTAATGTGTTCATTAATTTTAGAGTAAGCTAGCATATCAAAACCCTTATTAGCTCAGATTTTATTGAAACAGTCTATTTTTCGATCCATAACTGGACTTAAGTTTCACCTATGAGCCAGCGAAATGTATTTTCCATAATTTTCTTACAAAAAAATAGATTTTACGGTAAATAACCCTTATTAGCTCAGATTTTACGGAAAAAGTTTTATTTTTCGATCCAAAATGGACCTAAGTTTCCCATTTGAACCTGAGAATTGTATTTTTCATAATTTTCTTACAAAAAAAAACTAGAGTTTACGGTCAAAAACCCTTATTAGCTCAGATTTTACGGAAATAGTTTTATTTTTCGATCCAAAAATAGACTTACGCTTCACATTTGAACCATAGAATTGTATTTTCCATAATTTTCTTACGAAAAACTAGAGTTTACGGTCAAAACCCTTATTAGCTCAGATTTTATTGAAATAGTTTATTTTTCGATCCATAACTGGACTTAAGTTTCACCTATGAGTCAACGAAATGTAATTTCCATAATTTTCTTACACAAAGCTAGAGTTTACGGTCAAAAACCCTTATTAGCTCAGATCTTACGGAAATAGTTTATTTTTATAGGTTTCAGACAACACATATCTACAAAAGACTAAGGAACATAGCTAATAAAAGCCGGAAATAGCAAATTAACCATCCCAAGTCATAAGTTTCAGACAACACATAGCTACGAAATACTAAGAAATCTGGCTAAGAAAAGTCGGAAACAGCAAATTGCACAGCCCAAATCATAAGTTTCAGACAAACCACACCTACGAAATACTAAGAAACCTTAGCTCAGGAAAGCCCGAAATAGTAATTTACATACCCCAAATCATAAGTTTCAGACAACACACACCTACAAAATACTAGGAGACCTAGCTCATAAAAGCCGGAAATAGCAAATTACACATCTCAAATCATAAGTTTCAGACAACACACACCTACAAAATACTAACAAACCTAGTTCAGCAAAGTCAAAAATAGAAAAATACACACTCGAAATCATAAGTTTAAGACAAAAAACACCTACGAAATACCAAGAAACCCTATTTCAGAAAAGCCCAAAATAGTAATTTAAATACTCCAAATCATAAGTTTTCGACAACAGACACCTACGAAATACTAGGAGACCTAGCTCATAAAAGCTGGAAATAGCAAATTCCACATCTCAAATCATAAGTTTAAGACAACACACACCTACGAAATACTAAGAAACCTAGCTCAGCAAAGTCAAAAATAGCAAACTACACATCCCAAATCATAAGTTTCAGACAACACACACCTATGAAAGGCTAAGAAATCTAACTCAGCCAAGTCAAAAATAGCAAACTACACAACCCAAATCACAATTTTCAAACAACACACACCTACGAAAGACTAAGAAATCTAGCTCAGAAAAGCCCGAAATAGTAATTTACATACCCCCAAATCATAAGTTTCAGACAACACACACCTACGAAATACTAGGAGACCTAGCTCATAAAAGCCAGAAATAACAAACTACCCACCCCAAATTTTAGGTTTCAGACAACACACACCTATCCTTCTGCCATCAACCCATCTCCCCCAAAACACTTATCAGCCATTTCTCGTAAAATTTTTTATTTTCAAGTCATCCACACGGGTTTTTTGCTAGGAATTCGGCCCAGAGTACAGCACTATAAGTACTCTAAGACGCCCCGCTCCCGTCACGCCATCACTTGTGTATTATACAGAACACATCGAAGAGGTAAAGCTCTCCGTTATTAAAATACTTTTCTTGCCATCTACATCTCTTAGTATCAACTTCTTAGTATAGTATAACGTTAAACTCTATTTTAAATTGAAAACACTGTTCAAACAGCACTTGTGTATTATACAGTACACATCGAAGAAGTAAAGCTATCCCTTATTAAAATTCTTTTCTTGCCATCTACATCTCTCTTAGTATCAACTTTTTAGTATAACGTTAAACTCTATTTTAAATTTACAACACTGTTCAAACACCACTTGTGTATTATACAGTATACATCGAAGAAGTAAAGCTATCCCTTATTAAAATTCTTTTTTGCCATCTACATCTCTCTTAGTATCAACTTTTTAGTATAACGTTAAACTCTATTTTAAATTGACAACACTGTTCAAACACCACTTGTGTATTATACAGTACACATCGAAGAAGTAAAGCTATCCGTTATTAAAATTCTTTTCTTGCCATCTACATCTCTCTTAGTATCAACTTTTTATTAAAACGTTAAACTCTATTTTAAATTGACAACACTGTTCAAGCACCACTTGTGTATTATACAGTACACATCGAAGAAGTAAGGCTATCCCTTATTAAAATTCTTTTCTTGCCATCTACATCTCTTAGTATCAACTTTTTAGTATAACGTTAAACTCTATTTTAAATTGACAACACTGTTCAAACACCATTTGTGTATTGTACAGTACACATCGAAGAAGTAAAGCTAGGTCAAGTCATAAGACCATTTTATTATTGTTAACCATTTCCAAATGCTATCTAGCTCTGTTTTTTCCCTATTATTCAATTAATATCGTTCGTATAGTCCAATTCGCGAATCTCTTATCCGTTTTTGCAAATGTCAATCAAACAATTCTGATTGTAGCATCCAATTTTTTGCCAAGCAAATAGCATGTAGTTTCAAAACGTGTTTAATCACTTTGCTTGGAAAGGTACCAAGGAACATTGTCACTTTTTTGCAATACCCGCGTGTAACCACACTGTATATTCATGTGTAATTCCTTGTATTTTTTCATGTATCTTTGATATTGCGTATATAGATACTACTTATGCTGATATTGCTCTGTCGGACTACCTCTTTGTCATTTCCTCCTTGAGTAAAAAAAGGAAAAAAGGCACACGCGATAAGTCAGTCAGTCTGAATAAATAAAACTTTTATAGCAGAGGTCAAATTAATTTGGTTAGTTTTTTACTCAAATTTTTCAACTGGCTATCTTTAACTATAGAATAAATAATCAGTGAATTATATATCCAGCTATAATGCGAGTAATAAGTCATATTAATAAAAAGAATTCCCGTCCTACCGATCAATGCGGTCCATGAAAGAGTAGTGGGAACCTTTACAGTCTATGTCAATCAAACAGTTCGTGGTAACGAACTGTAAGTAAGGAGCGGCCCGGCTCAATAGTAACCGAAACTCTAAAAAACGGAATTTTGATACCAATAGATACATTAAAAGAATCACAATTTAATGGTGATTTCAAATATATAATTTTCATCAAGTTTAGTTATACCCATCAAAAGTTACGTGCCTGAGAAAATTTGGCTGATTTTGGGAAAAAGGGGGAAAGACCCTCTTAAAGTTATAGAACCTTAATGAAAATCACACCATCATATTCAGCGTATCAGAGAACCCTACTGTAGAGGTTTCAAGCTCCTATCTACAAAAATGTGGAATTTTCCATTTTTTGCCAGAAGAAAGATCACGGATGCGTGTTTATTTATTTTTTTTTCCCCAGGGGTGATCGTATCGACCCAGTGGTCCTAGAATATCGTGGGAGGGCTCATTGTAACGGAAATTAAGAGTTCGAGTGCCCTTTTTAAGCGACCAAAAAAATGGAGGGCAACTAGGCCCCCTCTCACGCTCATTGTTTCCTCAAAGTCACACGATCCAAATTTTGAGACAACCATTTTGTTCAACATGGTCGAAAATATTATAACAATGTCTTTTAGGATGACTTATTCCCCCAAAGTTCCCGGAGGGAGGGCTGAAAGTTATGAACTTTACTCAATGTTAACATAATAGTATTGGTTATTGGGAAGTATACAAACGTTTTCAGGGGGATTTTTTCGGGTAGGTGGGGGAGGGGTGGGTCGGGGTCTATATGGGAGGATCTTTCCATGAACGAAGTTTTCATGGGGAAAGGGACATTGCTATGAATGGGGTGCCGAATTTCCCAGCATTATTAAAGAAAAAGATCAGAAATTAAATAAATAAAAACAACAAGTTTTTCAACTGATCAACTGATTGTGATTAAGGGGTCATTTTTAAAGAATTGGAAAAAATTCGAACTTTAGCTTAAAGAGCAGGGTATTGACTAGGGGGCGAACCCCCTAATATACGTGTTAAAAATTTATGAATATAGAAGTTCGTTACGTAAGTTACGTATATTTATTACTAATAAAAACGCTCGTAAATAAAATTAAACAACTTTCGAGAAAGCCATTCAACCAAATACAAGTAAAATTAATATGCGAATTTTGTTTTAATTATTCATATACGGTGAGCCAAAATCAAAAACTGCATTAATTCAAAAAAGTTCAAAAATTAAATAAAAAAAAACAATTTTTTTTTTAACTGAAAGTAAGGAACGACGTTAAAACTTAAAACGAACAGAAATTATTCCGTATATGACAGGGGCTGTCCCCTCCTCAACGCCTCGCTCTTTACGCTAAAGTTTGACTTCCTCACAACTCTATTGTTTAAACAATAAAGAAACTTTAGCATAAAGAGCGAGGCGTTGAGGAGGGTACAGCCCCCTTCATATACGGAATAATTTCTGTTCGTTTTAAGCTTTAACGTCGTTCCTTACTTTCAGTTAAAAAAACTTGTTTTTTTTATATTTAATCGATAAAAGGCGTGATATAAATGAGGGTATTCAGGATATCAGAAGTGGTTTTCAATGATGTGAAACTGGATCAATTAACAGCCTGTCTAAAATTCTTGAAGCCAATTTCACTTGGCTGCCACTTCTTTGAAGGATAGGAAGCTCTTGCGTCGTGTGTAATCCCGTACTTCAATTTGCTAATGGGGCATACCAGGAGATTATACCGTTTTTGCCTCTCTCAAAGGCCGAGGAAGTGAAAATTCACCAGTAACTAAAAAATAGGAGGATATTTGCATATGATCCCACTCTGGCTGCAGCTACTCGACTTGATCCACTGAATCCACCAATTTCGGAAGAATGGTGATTCATTTAACGAAAGATCTGAAGCTGACTTTGTCGTGGTCTTGAACACAGAACTCTGTAGCTGCATCTTTAAAAGCGGCCCATTTTTCGAGTCATTGTACTTTTAGACTGCAAAAGCTGTCCAATCGGCAGCTTGTTGGTGGGCTGGTTTTTTTTTGCGATGTTGGTGCTTACGGGAGTGGCTGCAAAAATCTCAAAAATTTGTTACCGTTGACTCCTGCGACAGACTCTGGTCAGGTTATCGACTAGTACAGATCCACCGTAGAAACCACATTAAGCATGAAACAGAAAACAAAATTCTAATGGTCCGTCAGTCACTCAATAGAAAAAAAATGAGCATTGTCATGCAGCTTCAAAAATGCCTGGAAATCGACGTGAAACACTAGAAGGGATGGTCACGCTGCCATCATGTCTTTCTATCAATAGTCTACTGCCATGTGATAGTGAAGATGGTCAGATGGAAGATGATTTGCCAGACATAGCAATTGAAGATGCACCAGACGGGGAGGAGCAGCAGCTGCAGCAGCTCTAGCTTATCTCTTATAAGAAACTATCTGATGTCTAAAGTGCATATTTTTCCCTCGAACTTACCATTTGAAACTTACCACTTATACGGTAAATTATGGTAACTTACCAAAGTTACCGGTAACTTATTCGGTAATGGGAAGTTTCGAAACTTACCGGTAAATCTTGCACACTATATGTAATTCGTTTTTATCTTCGGGGTTTCTTGAAAGAAAATACGACAATATATTACTACGGCTTTATATATAAACAGGATTTTAATCACAGGCCTGAAAGCGAAGAATTCACCTTGTTAGTCTTGCCGAACAATTTTGCATAGTAAGCAGAATTTATTTATACTGACTTTTTTTATTTTTAACTTTCTTCGGAATTCAGGTGCCCTGTAATTTTTTTTTTTTTTTTATCTCGCTACAACATTCTTAAGAAAAACTAGTTAAGCTTCTAGTGTTGTACCAAAAGAATTTTTACCTGCTGTATATCTGTTTTAACAGTTATAATTTTAATCCACAAATCGAAGCAATGTTTTCATCTAGATAAACAATTTTTGTTCAATTATATTTAACAAGAACTAAGCTTGTGGATTGAGACTTAAAATTGACAAGACTTGAAATTGGATTTTACTCTTCCCAAGTCAATATCATTCGAGTTGTACCTGTAATTAGAGCTTGATTACCACAGAAAGATTTTGGTAGCTCTAACAGCAGATTTCTCGATTTCCTCTCAGACCAGCAGTGCTAGAATGGTTAGTATGAAAAGACAAAAAAAAAATATTAGCCTTACTTTGCCAAGAGCTGGAATATCATTTAAGACGCATAGACAAGAAAAAGTTTTTTTTACATGATAGCCTACCTTCGCTTTAATTTTGCATGATTAAAGAGCATCCAGGCTTTAAAATTCAACCCTGAACTTTCTTCTGACCTCAACTTTAATATGGGTAGCGCGAAGTACTTGAAACTAGGAGAGACGTGCCTAATGACCTTTGAGACAAGAGAGATAATAAATGTAAATTACTTTTATTTATTTCTTAAAGCGGACAACGATAGAGGACTTAAAGGTCCTTACTGGCAACAAAAATTATAGACATCAAAAGGTTATATGGGACAATAAATACTTAATCCATAAAACAAAAGGTAAATCCGTAAACACTTACTATACCAAATATGGAGTATCAGAACAATCTAGTTTATCAAAATACAAAATTTTACAACCCTTATCTTTGAGGCAGGGCATATATAATCTAAATATCCAGACTACACTTCCATGCGTTTTACTAAATAAGATTAAGGTCAATTTTATAGTTAATATAACTTTTAGAATTTGTTTTCAATGTAATATATTTAGTTTTCATCGAATTATAGAGTTTATAATGAGTGTTTCGTTAAATTTTTTCATTATTTTTTTGGCTTTTTTTAAGTTATGGATTGCTTTGATAAAAATAAACAGCGTAAATATAAATAATTTTGATTTTTAGAACGATTGAATTTAACATATTTTCATTATCATTGGATTTAACGTTAAAACAACATATTTTTCTGGTGTCATTTAATTAAAGCCTGTTTGGCTTGGAGCACATGCCTGCTTTCACTTACTAGGCCTAGCATAAAATTGGTATAGTTTCACTTTATGGTCTCATATTTTATAAAAATTCCAACTAATATTGCGTAAAATGCCTAAAAATTGATGAGTGCGTTCAGTTTTCAAATAGTGGGAACATTATGGTCCAGGATACATTTGAAATGGCCTTGGAGTTCTGGTTACAGGTAACTGCTTTAAAATGCGTCAAAATTGGTTGCAAAACAAACTATTTCTGAGGAAAGAAAATTTCAAATATAAATACTGGAGTAAGGCTTAAATTATTACATACACGAGCAAAAATACACAATTATTTACAAATAAATTCTCAGTTTGGCTTTTAGCCACATGGTTAACTATAGTAATTCAGAGATAATGATTAATTGTATATTAACAGGAGTTGTATCTTGAACATCACTTTAAGAGAGCTGAACAAAGCATAGGTCAAGAACACTGATTGCTAAACACTATTATTTTTTTGTAGGCCACTGCCTTAAGGGGCTATTCACTTCTTGGCCCCCTGATTTTACTACAAATATACATAAACCACTTAGAATTTATATTCAATTCTAAGGTAGTGGATTAACGTAAATTATGTTGTAAAATGAAGAAAAACCTTTACTTAAAGAAAACTGCAATTAAAACGTTAAAAACCTAAACTGCAACATCTGGTTTTAAAGAGTAAACGAGAACTGAGATAAAAAATTAAACTCTGTTTACTCCATATACTCATATTACTACACATACACTGTATAAGCACTAGCTATGAATAAACATATACATAAGTATTCCTGTGGTATTATATATTCTGGGAGAATATATCTGACTAGAATCTCTTGTTTTTTTCCCTTGTCTTTTGGGGTGATATTTTTTTTTTTTTCAAGCCAATGATGTCTCCAAAAGTGTGCCCTAACTGTGAACGTTCTTTGGGGAAAGGCACGCTGTTGCAATGCACTAAGTGTTCCAATTTGTTTCATCCCTCTTGTTCAGGGATCACCGTTTCCGATAGAAAGAATACTCCTAACTGGATCTGTTCTATTTGCAAAGCCGCTACCGAATTTTCTAGTGACCCAATAGAGAGTGAGCACCCAAATTCTTCAATAAATATGCTGACGCCACTGAATGCCGTAACCCCTGCGTCTCAAGACCCTCTCTTGGCTGTTAGCCAGGAAGCACCTGTGATTAACGATTCGACTGATAATCATTGCCCAAATGAACAGGTAAAGCGGAATAATTTTGCCTGCGATGATTCTTCTGATTCATTCTGTGATTTTTCAAAAACCTTCGTAATTGCAGATGGGATTTCTCATGTAATTGTGAACTCTGCCCTGTTTTTTATTTGCGATGCATTTGCGAATGGTATTCCAGAAACGGAGCTTATTGAAACTGTGGCGAACTTTTACAGCCTTGAGGCTTTGGTGAATGCGAAAAATCTGCTTTGGAAATTTTCTGGAATTCCTATAAAGAGAGTAATGAGACGTGGCAACGCTGCGGAACTTGCTACAGCAAAAGATATTATGAAGATGGTCACGGATCTTGACCAGAAAGGTTTCAAATGGCCTGTATTAGTGCCTCGCTCATTCAGAGACTGCCCTTTATTAAAATCTGATTCCAATGTACGTTTGGATCGACTTGTTAGTGATTATGGCAGAAAGCTGGAGAAATCCATTACTTCTCTTGAAAGAATTGAACAAGACTTACAGTCCTCGCTGTCGAAGTGTTCAGCCAACGTGGGCTCCCCCTCCCCCACCCCGTTAAATTCACCTGATTGGCCTCCTCTCCCCCTCAGCTCTGATTCAGTAGAGACTATTAATATAGCTAATCCGCCAGCCTCGTTACGTGACCCTGTTTCCAGGAAAAATGAATTGGACAAATTCGGCTCGGGCTGTATCAAGCAAATAAAAAAGACCAATGATTTGATTTTTATCACTGTGGCGGCTGAATCTGGGAAAAAGTTTTCTTGTGATCTAAAGGATTCCTTCCCTGATTGTCTTATCAATACTAGAAAGCCTAAGTTTTTCGGAATAATCCGTGGTGTGGATATCGAGTTCGACATTGAAGCTCTAGCAGCCACTTTGCCTGGGATTCTGGAGTTCAGGCGCCTTGGAATGTCGAGAACAATAAAGGTGTCGTTTGAGTCCGAAGCATTTTTAAAATATTATATCGTCCATGGGATTAAGTTCGGTTACGAGCTCTACAGAGTTGAGAAAGACAAGGTGCTTCCAAAACGATGTTTCGCATGTCAAAGTCCCTCTCACACCGAAAAAAACTGTGATTCTTCTACTCTGAAGTGTGCTCGTTGCAGTGGAAATCATAGATCAACGAAGAATACTCCATGTACTAACCCCATTTGTTGTGCAAATTGCAACTCAACTAACCACCCGTCTTACAGTTTCAGTTGCCCTGCTATGAAAAAGCTTTTTAAATGAATATTGGTTCTACGATTACGTCCTTTAATTCGAATGGAGTCATTGGCAAATTTGTAGTGCTGAATGAATTTGTTTCTGAAAATAGTTCAATACTATGTTTGCAAGAGCATCATTTGTTGGACCATTCTTTGAATATGTTAAGTTCCCTTTCAAGTCTACATGATATATTTACCGTTCCTGCGAGGCCTACCGGAGGCCGCCCTGCGGGTGGCATTGCTACATTTGTTCCTAAAGAATTTAGTGCTATTTTATCTTGTGCTGATGAGTCTTTTCTTGCCTGCAAACTTTTTGATTGTGTTTTGGTCAATTGCTATTTGCCTACTGACTATCATGTTGATTCGTCTTTTGAAGCCTTTACGTCAGCTTGCCATAGACTTAGTAGCTTTATTGCCCTATTAGATTCGAGTTTACGTATTTTTATTTTTGGTGATTTTAACTGTATCTTGAGAGTGTAAATGAACGTAGCACAATTTTATTTTCATCTTTACCAAATTTTAATATCTGCCGTAAGACACTTGATTTTACTTATTCTCATTGGAGTGGGAGTACGAGTAATATTGACCATGTACTTTTTAATTTTTCCCCATCTATTATAGTAAAAGTTATCCCGGATTTCCCGATAAGTGATCATTTACCTATTCAGTTTTTGACATCGTTTTCTGTAATTCATGATTCTGTTTCTGCTTCTAATTTTATTCCAATTCGCCCTAAATATTTTGAGAGAATTATCTGGGATGAAAAACTGATTCCGGCTTACCAAGATAAAGTTGATTCTTTAGCTCGAAAAGTAGTTGTACCTGATATTCTGAAGTGTCATAAAGATAACATAGAGCTTGAGCTTAATTGCATATATCTTCAGTTATTACATTGCTTAAAATATGGTGCTAAAGAAACTTTTGGAGTTAAAAAGTGTAAACCCAATGTTGAAAAACCTTTTTGGTCGTCAAATCCGTTTCTTGTACATGCTAATCATGAATCTAAATTAGCTTTTAGACATTGGAAAAATAGTGGAAAACCGCGTGATCTTCATCCGGCTTTTCTATGCATGAAAAAAAGAAGGCAATTTTCCAGTCGGAGCTTCGTCGTCATAATAATATTTTGCTTATGGATGCTTCGTCTGAAGTTGATATGAATAAAAAGAAACTTTGGAAAGCTCTACGTTCAACAAAGAGAGTTAATGAACCTTCTAAAAAGAATGGCCCTTCTCTTGTTGAGTGGGAAACTCATTTTGCAAACCTTTCGAAATCTTGTGATGATCCTGAACAACTTTCGCATGTTGATATAATTTTAAACAGTTCTTTTAATTCGCATGATTTTTCTATTTCGTTTGATTCTTTGTTGGGTGCATGCCGTAAATTAAAGCCACAATCCTCTAAAGACCATGATGGGATTTTTTCAAATCATGTGAAATTTGCTCCAACTTCTTTTCTTCTTCTTCTTTTGACTTTTTTTAATCTTATTCTCAAGTTTGGTAATGTTCCCCCGTCTTTTAGGATTGGGGTGGTAACTCCTATTCTAAAATCTGGTAAAAGAGATCTCCGTTCTTGTGATTCGTATAGGCCGATAACGAAGGGTTCTATGATTGGTAAACTTTTTGAATTATGTATAAAGGATCTTTTTGATTATTTGGATGTTGGTCTTAATCAAGTAGGGTTCAAAAAAGGAATGGGTTGCGACCATGCGCATGCAACGTTTGATACTATAATTAAGGAGTCAAGATCTACTGGCTCCCCACTTTATACACTTTTAATTGATATAAAAGGAGCTTTTGACAATATTTCGCATGCTTCCGCTCTTTCAGCTCTTATTTCTGGTGGGATTCCCCTTTCTGTGGTTAGAGTTCTTAGATCTTGGTATTCGGGGCTTAGGATAAAAATTTTTGCACATACTTCTGATTCTCTTTCTAATCCAATTTCCGTGGGTCGGGGCGTGAGACAGGGTGGGGTTTTATCTCCTTATATTTTTAACGCATGTCTGGCGGAGTGTCTTCGTTCTTTATCTACAACCCTTATTTCTTGGGGACGGGATGTGTCTTTTCTTGCATATGCTGATGATATTATCCTATTGAGCCGTTCTAAAGCTAGTCTAATTAAGAATTTTAATTCCCTTTCTAGTCTGCTTAATGTTCGTGGCCTTTCTATTAGTATTAAAAAATGTCAATATTTTCCCGTTAATGTTAATGACCGAGCTGAATTAATTTGCGATAGAAATATATCATTTCCGGTTTCTGATGCTGTTGTTTATCTTGGGTTACCTTATTCTGCTTCAGCTCGTGAATCTAAGTCGATGCTAATTTTACATATTCAAGAAAAAATTAGAAAGGCGTTTGGTTCCATAATACGGCTACGTGGTGTTTATCGTCGTGAAATTCTAGGTTCTCTTTTTAATGCAGTAGCCCTCCCGCATGTTCTGTATCCTTCCCTTCTTCTTCGAGATTTTAAAATTTGTGATTTTTCAGCAATTCGCGTTTGTTATTTTAAATATTGTAAGTTTTTACTTGGTTTTCCAATTTCCTTTAGTAATACCGAATTAGTTTCAAAATTTAAAATTAAAGAGCCGTTGGAAATAGCCAAGGTAAAAATAAATAATTTTTACCGTAAATCTGAAAATATACTTTATGTTCATAATCTTTTTCATTTTTTTTTTATATAGTTTAAAAAGTGCATGATTTCATTATTAATATTTGTTGCATTTGATTAAGTTTTCTTTTGGGCAACTTGTAATTTGTTGCTATGTTTGATGGTGTGTTATTTGGATTTTTGAAGATTTATTTAATTATCTTTTATACTCCTCGTTTTTGAGGGAAATAAATAAATAAATACTAAAATCTGTCTTTTCTAATTTTGCTTTTTTTTTTTGTTTGACAAATTTATTCGCAGTATTTGCCTTCAACTCACTTTCTTTAATTTATTTATACTGACTTTAGAAGTTTTAATTGTCTTGGTACGTCAGGTAACTGAGCAAGCGCAGTAAAGCATTTGCCTGTCAGTTTTGTCTCTTTTTGTCTGGCTACAATACTCTTAAGAAAAACTAATGAGGTTTCTGGTATGGTCCAAAAAAAAAAAATGTTCTGCTATATATCTGCCTTAACAGTTATAATTTCAAGTCAGAAATTCAGACTTGGTCGTCACCTAGACGAACAAATTTTTTTCAATTATTTTCAGCAAAGACTAAGCTTGTAACTTGAGACTTAAATTTGACAAGACCAGAATAGAATTTTACTTTGGTCATCTCATTATCGTTTGAGTTATACCTGTACATGGAGCTTGATTGTCACAGGAAGCTTTTGGTATCTCCAACAGTAAATTTCCATATTTTTCGTCAGACTGGTAGTACTAGAATGGTTAATATTAAGACAAAAAAAAAAAAAAAAAAAAAAAAAAAAAAAAAAAAAAAAAAAAAACAGACTTAAACATTTTAACAAATAGATAGCTAATTGATAGGCAACAAACTGATATAGCAAGAAGCTTTCCTTCTTTTTTTTTAATGTACAGAATAATGGTAGTGAACACATTTTGACTACAGCTCCACTATAATCTACCCCCCCCCCGTATAATATACAAACATATCAACTAAATTATGTATTTCCTATATATTTTTCCGATGTGTCTCTCTTGTTTCAGCTCATGTAGGCTACATGTAAATTGATTCAACCATGGCAAAACAAAAACCAGAAAAATAAGAGTGACAGATGGCAAAATGAATGATGAGAAATACATAATTTAGGTTATTTATTTGCACATTAGGGTGGGGAAGGGGGATAAAATATAGCAGAGCTGCAGTAAAAATGTGTATATTTTTTGCTGGAGGTTTTGTGACAACTTTAAAAAAAAACATTTTTGCAAAACTTGGTCTGTTTTGTGCTAGAACCAATTTCCTGATTCAGTGTTTTGACAGGAATAATAATACATTGTGCCAACATCGTTCTTTACGTTCTTACGTTCTTTATCGTTCTTTCTATTGCGCTGCCTATGATAATGTTGCTTTTAAGATTGATGATTCGTTTCAGTCATAGGTTCTGTCGTATTTTCATAGTTTTTTTCTCTTTCATTTTAATTAACTCAAAGCTTTTTCTTTCAGACTTAAACCATCAAGTCGCATTTTGTCATCCTAATTTTGCCCTGAGCTTCTGCCTGCAATAAGCAGAAGGCGTGACTCGAACCTTCTAGGTGACACTGCTACCACTATTCAAGTGCAATGGATAAATTAATGCGTTACCAGCCTAGTCTAAAAGGAGATACTACTGATGCTATAATTACCTTGCTGAATGAAGTACATACATTAGGTACAGATCCTACTTATACCATGACATAAACAACAACAGACGGTAAGGTAGACAGCCTTGCGGAAGCCGACCAGAGTCTTGCCTGGGAGACAACTAATATTGACACTCAGTCAAAATCTAAGGCATATATTAAAAGAAGATTAGCTTACTTGATTCGTTAAGTTGAATTCATCCAGTCGATTTTGTTTGACGATAAAGAATTAGTATAACATCTTATTTTGAAGGAGTTTATTATAAGTGGAGGCTTGAAACATATTCAAAGTGCTGTTGACTGGGTTTTGACAATTGACTTTGAAACTCCTGAGCTGTCCAAGCCGATTGGGCAATTGTTATATTTTGTCTCTTTTTGTCTGGCTACAATACTCTTAAGAAAAAATAATGAGGTTTCTGGTATGGTCAAAAAAAAATGTTCTGCTATATATCTGCCTTAACAGTTATAATTTCTAGTCAGAAATTCAAACTTGGTCGTCACCTAGACGAACAATTTTTTTTCAATTATTTTCAGCAAAGACTAAGCTTGTAACTTGAGACTTAAATTTGACAAGACCAGAATAGAATTTTACTTTGGTCATCTCATTATCGTTTGAGTTATACCTGTACATGGAGCTTGATTGTCACAGGAAGCTTTTGGTATCTCCAACAGTAAATTTCCATATTTTTCGTCAGACTGGTAGTACTAGAATGGTTAATATTAAGACAAAAAAAAAAAAAAAAAAAAAAAAAAAAAAAAAAAAAAAAAAAACAGACTTAAACATTTTAACAAATAGATAGCTAATTGATAGGCAACAAACTGATATAGCAAGAAGCTTTCCTTCTTTTTTTATTTTTGTTCCTTTATAGCTCACCCCCATCAGCATTTTCCTCCTGATCTTCGTTAGGTGGTAGGGGTGGAGGACGTTCTTCAATCTGAGACCCTTCCAAATCATTAGCTATTCTATGTGTATCTTCTCCTAGATGCGCTTCAGTTCTTACATCCCTTTCAATTGTGTGAGGAGTTGGCTCTGATACGTTTGCTGCAACTTCTGCTGGAAATAGAGAGGCTGAACTAGAATTGACAAAACGTCTCAAAAACTCTAGAGGCTTTAGAACAGAACTCACAGTTGCTGCTAAGTTTGGGCAGGTACGATCAAGACAATGAGAGGCGCGATCCAACTCTGACGCTATCCCCAGGTTAATCATTACTTTTACTACAGAAGTATTGTTATTTGGTGGCATTACCATAGCACGACTTTCGAATTGGAAACCTGAAGACTCAAGAATACTAGAAATCAAATCAGCTATGGCTTGAATTCGAGTAGGTTTATCATTTGATTTCTGAAGAACAATAGAACGCTGTAAAGCCTTTTTAACCTCAACTACCAACTTGTTCTGGGCATCAGGAGTATGGCTGCATGATGCTATTGCACCAAGAAATAATTTGGCGTGAGCTGGACAATCTTTGTCGCCAGCTGTTTGAGTAGACGGCAATAAGTTATCAAGGATAAACCCAATAGCAGAGCAGTCCTCAGTAACTAATGGACTTGCACCAGCTGGGAAAGAATATTCTGTTATGAATTTTGAACACGCAGCGTAGGATCTCACCAATTCTCCAAGGATCCGACAGATAATACTTTTAGATAGAAGGTGCTGTTTCTTCTTCAAGCTTTCATCTTCTTCTGAAACTTCATTTAGCAAATCAATTGAACTAGGGTTTCTCAAGACTTGTTGCCTTTGCTGCCAACTATGAGACTTTTGCTCTTTTGAAGGCATAGGCTCATCTTGGCGAGTTACTGATGGTTTTTCAGGTTCAAGGATCAATGCGTCAAGCAGGCTACACAGAACTTGACACCCTGCCTTACTCAAAACAGGAACAGGGGATATAGGTTTGTTTGGACTTGCTTTTAAAGCTAATTTTGGCTCTTCTTCTTCTCCTTGGTGGAAACTCCTTTCCATACCCAGTTTCAGCGTTGAATTTGCAACATCCGCAAATATATTGTTATCTCTACAAGCAGCCGAGGCCAAAACTCTTAGAAAGACATTGATTTCTCTTGTAGCGACGGCATTTATCGACACAGATAGACGCAATGTTTTCTCCATAGCATACCGCAATGAAGGCTGGTCTTCAAAGAGGTGCCTGATTAACAATGTTATAAGAGAGACAAAGCTATGAAAAATAGAAATCTGAGTCAAGTTGAGAAGTTTCTTCATTCCTCCTAGATCAACAAACGAAACACAGTTTTCGTACTCGCGAGTAAGTCTTAAACAAATCCTCAAAACTGCGTTCAAAGTATCGCCATCAATACTAGGGACCAAGACCCCAACACATGATCTTAATATAGTTTTGATCTGTTCTTTATTTAATGGATGCAATTTTTCAGGAGCATCCTCTTCCATACTTTCAAAATTTAAATTTTAAAAATTGAAATCCAATGACTTCTTTTTCTGGAGAAAAATCATGATAGCTTTTCTATAACTAGTTTCTTCGTTTATTTGCGTCATAGCTGTAAACTGAATAATATATCGATGCCTTCCAGAATTTATCTTTACACTAGTTCACCATCCCAGAAGGCTTTGTTTATTATATCGTTATTATGCTTCGTATAGGAAAACCATTTACCAGAAACTACATCATACCACTTCCAATTATGATAACCAACTTTCTTCATAAAATTACGCCTAGATACTGCAACCATAACTTTGGAATATTCATCTATCATAAGTAACAAAGTGGCTATCCATTTGGGTAAAGACTTGTCAACTTTGGTAGAAGGCAAAAAACGCTGTGAATTGCTCAAAAGAGATAATAAGCGATCTAATGTACCAGAGGTTGCAATGAGTTTTGCCCCTTCAGACTTAAATTTATCAATTAGTAATGTATAAAGATGTACATTGGTATATAGAATCAATGACGCTGGGTTCTCAATAAATTTCTTAACTACATTATCTACATCAGAGATACAGCCTATTATTTGTTCTATCTTTTCAACAGCATGATCTATACGTAGTAAAACTTTATGTAAAACGGTTGCTTTAAAGGATTGACTGGCGTTTTTTACAAGGTCAACCAAAAATCTACAGACACTATACACGGTCTCAGGTAAAGACTCAATTGTTTCTAAGCACTTTGGTAATATATCAGGACGGGATTCGAGCATAGGGCCATACTCAATTGATTCAAGAGTTAGAATAATTGCTTCATCTTCTTTAGTCAGGCTGGGTGGTAGCTGGGGCTGAGCAATAGATACAGCCGCTTGAGAAGAAAGTTTCTCTTTAATAGTTTCTTCACTATTTAAGACGTGACATAAGATAGACAGCATAGAATCTGTCACTCGCGCAGCATATGTCGTGCATATTTTTCGACCCCATACTTTCAGTGCAACCTCCACTACAAGCTTGTGAATTTTGACTATGTATTTCAAAGGAGAGAAGTTAGAGCTTGGTTCCTCTGGGGCGGTATGTGGAGAGTCAAATAAGGTTCTCAGATTACACAGCCTTTCACTTAAAGTAAACCAAAAATATAACAATTGCCCAATCGGCTTGGACAGCTCAGGAGTTTCAAAGTCAATTGTCAAAACCCAGTCAACAGCACTTTGAAGATGTTTCAAGCCTCCACTTATAAAAAACTCCTTCAAAATAAGATGGTATACTAATTCTTTATCGTCAAACAAAATCGACTGGATGAATTCAACTTAACGAATCAAGTAAGCTAATCTTCTTTTAATATATGCCTTAGATTTTGACTGAGTGTCAATATTAGTTGTCTCCCATGCAAGGCTCTGGTCGGCTTCCGCAAGGCTGTCTACCTTACCGTCTGTTGTTGTTTCTGTCATGGTATAAGTAGGATCTGTACCTAATGTATGTACTTCATTCAGCAAGGTAATTATAGCATCAGTAGTATCTTCTTTGAGAATAGGCTGGTAACGCATTAATTTATCCATTGCACATGAACAGTGGTAGCAGTGTCACCCAGAAGGTTTGAGTCACGCCTTCTGCTTATTGCTGGCAGAAGCTCAGGGCAAAATTAGGATGACAAAATGCGACTTGATGGTTTAAGTCTGAAAGAGAAAGCTTTGAGTTAATTAAAATGAAAGAGAAAAAAACTATGAAAATACGACAGAACCTATGACTGAAACGAATCATCAATCTTAAAAGCAACATTATCATAGGCAGCGCAATAGCGCTGCCAAAGTAAAGAACGATGTTGGCACAATGTATTATTATTCCTGTCAAAACACTGAATCAGGAAATTGGTTCTAGCACAAAACAGACCAAGTTTTGCAAAAATATTTTTTTTACAGTTGTCACAAAACCTCCAGCAAAAAATATACACATTTTTACTGCAGCTCTGCTATATTTTATCCCCCTTCCCCACCCTAATATGCAAATACATAACCTAAATTATGTATTTCTCATGCATTCTGCCAATGCATCTATCATTTTGAAATCTGTCACTCTTATTTTTCTGGTTTTTGTTTTGCCATGGTTGAATCAATTTACATGTAGCCTACATGAGCTGAAACAAGAGAGACACATCGGAAAAATATATAGGAAATACATAATTTAGTTAATATGTTTGTATATTAGGAGGGGGGGGGGGGGTAGATTATAGTGGAGCTGTAGTCAAAATGTGTTCACTACCATTACACTACATTATCACTACATTACAAAGTAAAAATTATTTTCATATTATGCCCCTTTCTCAATAGGTAGTTTACACCTTTACCTGGAATTTTTTTTTGAGAAGCCAGTTTTTTTTTTATATTTTCATAAAATTTGAGTCACTATGGGTTGTTTTGGTCACTATGAGTTGCTATCTTGAAATTTTGATTGGATATGTTTGGAGAAATGGTGGGCATGGGAGGGGGGCTAGTTGGCCATTAATCACTTTAGAGTATTAAAATGGGCACTAACCCTTTCAATTTTCACTCAAGTCAGCCACTTTTTGAAGTTTCTATGACATTTTCCTTGATATGAGGTGCCCTGGTCTAAGAAAAAAAAAGTACATTGTGCCCATATTGCTCTTTACTTAGGTAGAAATATTGCAAGCAGACCCAGAAAAGGCTTTCGACAAATCAAGCCATCCATATATTCTTGAGTCAATGACAGATTTTAGACCTTTTTCAATTCAGATAGTTTATAGTTTTTTACACGGACGGCAACAGTGTGTTAGTGCTGATGGGGTACAATCGGATTTTCTTGAGGTTTTCTGTGGAATACCCCAAGGTACCAAAATGGGGCCTGTTTTATTTTTAATGCTGTGCAACAAAATTGCAACTTGGCATGAAAACAGAGCGAAGTTTGCAGATGATTTATCATTGCTGATACTTCATAAGCTAGGGTCCATGAATAGTACGGATGGCATAATTCGCCATTTGGAGGCTGACTGTGAATAAAAACGGCTTTCAATTAATAGGAAAAAATCAGCATTTATGAGGGTCTCGTTTAAAAAAAAAAGTTCCTAGTCAAAGTGATATTATATGACAAATAATATGTAAATAATATGACAATTTTATGTTTGACTTTTAACGAAAAAACGTCAGGGATGAATCATGTAAATGGTTGTACTAAGAAGGCAAATATAGTGTTGCGTAATCTAATTATAACGCGGTGATTCGGTTTTAGTCATTTTTCACTGTTGATTTCTTGTAAACTCTATATTCGGAGTACTTTAGAGTATGCCTGCGCTGTGTGGTATCCGGGGCTAAGTAATGAGCAAAGAAATGACCTTGAGAATGTGCAGGAACAAGCTACCCGTGTGATATTAGGTCCGGAATTCACGAATTATGATGATAGCCTTAAAATCCTAGGCCTAGATGGACTTGATGCCAGGCAACACCAGTTTACAATGGCCTTTGAACAGAAGCTTTTGGAGTCAAGCAGGCATCGAGATTTGCTCCCTGAACCGGCAAGAACAGGGTGTAATACAACGCACCAGAATAAACTCAAGCCTTGTAACCCCGTGGCTACCAACCGATACAGATTGTCTTTTCAACAGTATTTTGTGTCTCATTTTAATAAATAAGTGACAAGGAAGAGCGATTATTTAACTTATATTGTGTCTCATTTAATTCTTATTATTTGACACAATAAATTCATATTGTATCCTAAAGAACGATGTGGGCACAATGTGTGTGTGTTTTTTGTTTTTTTTTTTCATACCCGGGCACTTTGTACCAAAGGAGTTGACGTAGAAACTTCGAAAAGGGCTCATTCGATTGGAAATTGGAATGGCTAGTGCCCTTTTTAATAGTCAAAAGTGATTGGAGGGCAATTAGCCCCCCACCCAAGCCCATCATTCCCTCAAACACATCCAATAAAAATTTTGAGATAGCATTTTGTTCAACGTAGTTAATTTCCAGATAGAAAATATCTTTTTGAGGAGGACACTCCCCCACAACTCTCTGGGCATGGGCTTTAAGTTATGCCCTGGGGGCATATAAGGTTTTTATAGAAGGCGTTGTCATAAAAACTTCATAAAAGGCCCATTCGATTGGAAATTCAAAGAGCTAGTGCCCTTTTTAATAGTCGAAAGTGATTGGAGGGCAACTAGCCCCCCCCCCCCGCGCCCATCATTCCCTCAAATACATCCAATCAAAATTTTAAGATATGCCATTTTGTTCAGCCTAGTTGATTTCCGGATAGAAAATATGTTTTTAAGGAGGACACTCCCTCACAACTCTCGGAGCAAGGGTTATAAGTTATGCCCTGGGGGCATATAAGGTTTTTATAGAAGGTGTTGTCATAAAAACTTCAAAACAGGCTCATTCAATTGGAAATTCGAAGGGCTAGTACCCTTTTTAATAGTCGAAAGTGATTGGAGGGCAACTAGCCCCCCCCCCCGCGCCCATCATTCCCCCAAATACATCTAATCAAAACTTTGAGATAGCCATTTTGTTCAGCGTAGTTGATTTCCGGATAGAAAATATGTTTTTGAGGAGGACACTCCCCCACAACCCTCAGGGTAAGGGTTTTAAGTTATGCCCTGGGGGCATATAAGGTTTTTATAGAAGGCTTTGTCGTAGAAACTTCAAAAAATGCTCATTCAAATGGAAATTCAAAGGGCTAGTACCTTTTTTAATAGTCAAAAGTGATTGGAGGGCAACTAGCCCCGCCCCACGCCCATCGTTTCCCCAAACAAATCCAATCAAAATTTTGAGATAGCCATTTTGTTCAACATAGTTTATTTCCAGATAGAAAATATGTTTTTGAGGTGGACACTCCCCCACAGCCCTCAGGGCAAGGGTTTTAAGTTATGCCCCGGGGGCATATAAGGTTTTTAAAGAAGGTGTTGTCGTAGAAATTACAAAAAAAGCTCATTCAATTGGAAATTCAAAGGGCTAGTGCCCTTTTTAATAGTCGAAAGTGACTGGAGGGCAAGTAGCCCCCCTCCCCCTCACCCATCATTCCCCCAAACACATTCAATCAAAATTTGGAGATAGCCATTTTGTTCAGCATAGTTGATTTCAAAATAGAAAACATATTTTTGAGGAGGACACTCCCCCACAACCCTCAGGGCAAGGAAGTAATGCCCTGGGGTATATAAGGTTTTTATTGAAATCTCTGTCGTAGAAACTTGAGAAAGGCCTCATTCGATTTGAAATTCAAAGAGCTATTACCCTTTTTAATAGTCACAAGTGATTCGAGGGCAACTAACCCCCCTCTCACGCCCATCTTTTTCCCAATTACATCCAATCAAAACTTGTAGATAGCCATTTTATTCAGCGTAATTGAAAGTTTTGGAAATTAGGTCTTTAAGGATGACAACCCCTCTCCCCACAGCCCTCAGGGCAATAATTGTAAGTTATGCCCTGGGGGCATATAAAGTTTTTATTAAAAGCGTTGTCATAGAAACTTCAAAAGGGCTCATTCAATTGGAAATTGAAAGGGCTGGTGCCTTTTTTAATAATTGAGTGATTGGATAACGACTAACACCCTCTCACGCCCACCATTTTTCCAAACACATCGAATCAAAATTTTGAGATATCCATTTTGTTCAACGTAGTTGAAAATTCTGGAAATTAGGTCTTTTAGGATGATAACCCACTCAGAGCCCTCAGTGCAAGGGTTGTAAGTTATGCCCTGGGGCATAGTTTTATTGAAAGCGCTTTCGTAGAAACTTAAAAGGGGCTTATTCAATTGGAAATTGAAAGGGCTAGTGCCTTTTCTAATAGTTGAAAGTGATTGGATAGCAACTAAAGCCCCTCTCACGCCCACCATTTTCCAAAACACATCCAATAAAAATTTTGAGATATCCATTTTGTTTAACATAGTTGAACGTTCAGGAAATTAGGTCTTTTAGAATGATAATCCCTGGTTGTAAGTTATGCCCTGGGGGCATATAAGGTTTATATAGAAAGTTTTTGCATAAATCATAGGCAGCACGATCACGCTGCCTAAGTAAAAAAACGAAGACACTCGAAAACGAGACAAGAAACGGGAATTAAGTAAAGAGGAGGACACTTCCCCACAGTCTTCAGGGCAAGGGTTTTAAGTTATGCCCTGGGGGCATAACTAAGTGGGGGCGTAAAGAACGATGTAGACACAATGTGTTTTTTTTTTTGCCATACCCGGGCACTTTGTATCGAAGGAGTTGTCATAGAAACTTCGAAAAGGGCTCACTCCAAACAAATGAGCCCTTTTTGAAATTTTTGCAACAACTTTCTATATAAACTTTTTATGCCCCCAGGGCATAATTTACAACCCTTGCACTGAGGGCTCTGAGGGGGTTATCATCCTAAAAGACCTACTTTCCAGAACCTTCGAATGCATTGAACAAAAAAGGATATCTCAAAATTTTGATTAGATGTGATGGGGAAATGATGGGCGTGAGAGGATGTTAGTTGCCCTCAAATCACTTTCGACTATTAAAACAGGCACTAGCCCTTTGAATTTCCAATCGCATAAGCCCTTTTTCAAGTTTCTATGACAAATATTTCAATAGAAACCTTATAGCCTATTCTCCCAGGCATAACTTATAACCCTTGCCCTGAAGACTGTGGGGGGAGTGTCCTGCTCAAAGGTATAATTTGCTGAACTTTAAACTGCACGGAACAAAATAGATATCTAAAAATTTTGATTTGATGTGTTTGGGGAAAGGTTGGTCATGAATAGGGTTCTAGTTGCCCTCCAATCACTTGCGACTATTAAAAAGGGCGCTAACCCTTTCAACTTCCACCCAAATGAGCTCTTTTTGAAGTTTCTACGACAGTACTTTCTATAAAACCTTACATGGCTCCAAAGAAAGACTTACAACACTTACCCTGAGGGCTGTGGGGGAGTGTCATTCTCAAAAATATAATTTCTATCTGGGAATAAACAATGCTGAACAAAATGGCTATCTAACAATTTTGATTGGATGTGTTCAGGGAAAAGCTGGGCAAGAGAGGGGGGTTAGTTGCCCTCAAATCACTTTCGACTATTAAAAAGGGCACTACGCCTTTGAATTTCCAATCAAATGAGCCCTTTTTCAAGTTTCTACTTGAAAGTTTTTTTCAAGTTTCAAAGATTTCAATGAAAACTTATATGCCCCCAGGGCATAACTTATAATCCTTGCCCTGAAGACTGTGGGGAGAGTATCCTGCCCAAAGGTATATTTTCCTTAACTTTAAACTGCATGAAACAAAATGGCTATCTCAAAATTTTGATTGGATTTGTTCGTGGAAATGGTGGAAATGGAAGGTGTGTTAGTTGCCTTCCAATTACTTTTGACTATTAAAAAGGGCACAAGCCATTTCAATTCCTAATTGAATGAGCCCTTTATAAAGCTTCTACAACAACGTATTCTATAAAAACCTTATATGCCCCCCGGGCATAACTTACCACCCTTGCCGTGAGGGCTGTGACGGGGTTGTCATCCTCAAAAACCTAACAAAACTTAAAACTATGTTGAATAAAATGGCTATCTCAAAATTTTGATTTGATGTGTTTGGGGGAAAGGTGGGCGTGGTAGGGAGATTAGTTGCCCTCCAGTCACTTCTGAATATTAAGAAGGCCACTAGCCCTTTGAATTACCAATCAAATTAGCCTTATTTGAAGTTTTAATGACAACGCCTGCTATAAAAACCTTATATGCTCCCTGGGCATAACTTGCAACCCTTGCCCAGAAGGCTGTGGGGAAGCGTCCACCTCAAAAACATAATTTCTATCTGGAAATCAACTATGCTGAATAAAATGGCTTTCTCAAAATTTTGATTGGATTTGTTTCGGGAAATGGTAGGGCGTTGAAGGGGTGTTAGTTGCCTTCCAATCACTTTTGACTATTAAAAAGGGCACAAGCCATTCCAATTTACAATTGAATGAGCCCTTTTCGAAGTTTCTACAACAACTTCTTTGATACAAAGTGCCCTACTCTAAAGGAAAAAATAATAAATAATACATTGTGCCAACATTGTTCTTACTGTATATGTCCTCAGGGCATAACTTAAAACTCTTGCCCCGAGGGTTGTGGGGGAGTGTCCTCCCCAAAATCCTATTTTCTATCTGGAAATCAACTACGGTGAACAAAATTGCTATCTCAAAATTTTGATTGGATGTGTTTGGGGGAATGATGGGCGTGGAGGGGGCGGTAGTTGCCCTCCAATCACTTTCGACTATGAAAAAGGGCACTAGCCCTTTGAATTTCCAATCAAATGGGCCTTTTTTGAAATTTCTAAAACAACACCTTCTATAAAAAACTTATATGCCCCCAGGGCATAACTTACAACCCTTGCCCTCAAGGCTGTGGGGATTCTCCTCCTCAAAAACATAACTTCTATTTGGAAATCAACTATGCTGAACAAAATGGCTACCTCAAAATTTTTATTGGGTGTGTTTCGGGAAATGGTGGGCATGGAAGGGGTGTTAGTTGCCCCATTTAGATTGATTCCCAATTCAATTTCCAATTTAGATTGAAGACGACCAAATCTAAATTTGGAAATCTTCTTGTAAGAATTTTTCTTAGCTATGATCAATTAAAGGAAACAGTAAAAATGATCATTATTTGGGTTGGATCAAGCTTTTTTGAAAATTAATCTTTTTCTAGAGCCCAAAATGGGATTATTAATAGTTCATTCATTTTATATTCTATTTCTTGTGTAATTATGAGTATGGTTAATGTTGGAATACCTTCATATTCCCGTATTTCCAGAAACAAAAAGTAGAATTCCGCAAAAACGGTAATTTTACCGTGTGAATTGATCATTTAGAGCCGTTCCAGAATTTTTAGCCGTGTCTCTAAAATTCAATACTTTTGAGGGGGGGGCAAACTGTGACCGACCAAACAATTCATGTACGCAAATAATTTAATTAACAAAAACTGATTGTTTTAAGTTTTTACGAGTTTTACGAGGAAAACGAGTTTTTGCGACCATTAGTAAAATCGGGAGAAAAAATGTTCCGATTATGATTTAATTGCCAAAATTGATGTTTGTCCAGGAACAGCGAGATAAGTAATAAAATGAGTAATTTAACGATTCAAGGACAATCTCAGAAGCCTTGGAACAGTCGGGTAGAGAGCATTTTCTTGGTACTTTACTGTTAAGGTTACACTACATGATGCTCCAACCAAGGGGCTAATAACTGACCGTCAAAGGTGTCCCTTCCTTCGTGCCTCCGGCTGTACCTCCGTGCCTCCGGCACACCTGAAACAGCGTGTTACAGGAAGCGAGGGAACACAGTTTTATCTTTGGCTTATGGAAAGCGTACGGCGCGTTTTTTAAGACAACAAACTTTCTCCTCTTGAGAGGTTATCTTTACTTGGTCGTGTTGTTTACTGCGTTCGACATTGGAGATCCTGGGTCCTAAAAAGTGGAAATTATGTTTTGAACAAAAATTTTATTACCACAAACCTTTACCATTGCCTAGAGATAAATACACATTTTCTAGAGCTTGTCACTCTTCGATTCAAAACCATTGGACTTGAACGTCTTTTCAAACTCTCCAACTTGAATAGCCAACCGTGTGAGGATTTTTTTAGGAAGATGCGGTCTCAAACCAGCACTTACAATACTGTAATAAAGTTTTCGTTCCTCCAACTTCTACATCGAATTCGTCGATACGAAACTATAACGGATTTTGAAGCTCAATATTCTAATGAACAGTTGTCCTTGCCCAAGGCCAAGCAAGTTAGATCCATTGGTGTTGTGTCTGTCAGTTCCGATTTTTCTTTGCCCGGGACGATGAAATCAAGCTCGAGCTAGGGCGAGGTCATATTGAAAGCCAGCGAATAATGAAAGCCTTGATACCCAACGACGTACTTTCTGCTTTCGGTCACCAAGTACCGAATGTTCGTCTTTCTGTACTTCACGACAGTGACTCAGACGATGACTCAGAGGAATATACTCTGTCCGATAAGCAGGAAAAGGCTTCCGCGACTGACACTGAATCGGCCTCGGAAAATGACGGCATCTTTGAAGATTTGCCAGTAATTGCTCACTGTGTGAAACACCAAGTTGAGAAAAATTGGGTTAGTGAGCCTGTGACGAACATGAAGAATTCTAGGTTTTGTCTTGTCAAGATTTCTGACGGCTCCATAACACCAATAAAGAAATCCACGCTGTTGTGGCTTCTGAGGGAAAGCTCTGAGAAGATGAGCAGTGACCGATTAAAACGGGTGATGGTCCAGGGCCGACGAGTAGGACTACGTGATTCGTCACAAACCAATGCAGAGGTCGGTGTGAAATCAGACAATAAATATCTGAAAAACTAGTTATTTTTTTTAGTTGATTGCTTTACTTAGCGCTTTTTACTAATAACTCGGTAGTAACAGTTTTTCTGACTGTTGCTTTACAGTTTTCTCTTCAAATACCCAAAGGCCTGGGTTTAATACCAAGAAAGTTGGATTCTAAGTACATTTGGGAAAAAGGGATCTGTGTTTCTGCCGGATTCTTTCCTGTCAAAGCAGCAGATTCCCTTTTTTTTTAGTACAATTAAGAATCCGAGATCCGAGGGTGCGTCATGGCACAGCCACTAAACAGAAAAGCAGGTATGATAAAAGGGAAAGGGACATGTGAAGACGTGATAAAAGGCTACTTTTACCGCTGGCCAAGCCATATTGAATAGGGCTGCAAAGCGTGACGTCAATTCTTGGGCGGGAAATTCAAATAAAGATGAAACGTGGATGCGTAGACACGTTTTTCGGAACTTTGGCGAATTGTTTTGGCCTAAAATATTTGTCGTAGATCCTACTAATCCACCAGAACGTTTTCACATCGAAATAATACTAGCAATATTGACAATCAGTTGTTAGTAACAACTAGAAACCACGTATCACGGTACTTTGAATTTCGCACCTTGCTTTTCACGTCATCACCGCGCAGCCCTATGTTGTATAACTTAAAAACCGTGTTCCGGGATTTTTTTTTGGAAATTCCGGATTTTTTTTTGAAGAAAAATCAGAATTTTGTTTTTGAGCTGGTGGCAACGCTGCATGTTTAATAGAAAAAAGTGACACCATCAGTGCCATCGTAAGGTTACCTAGTTTTTGCATGGATATCAACAACTTGCAGTCCTCTGTTCTTCTTCTTTAGGTACATATCAGTTGTTTTCAGTCTTGGGGGTTCTTTTCCTTGCCAAATAAACCCATAAATGATTTTTTCCAATTTTTAAAAGATCGCTTTTGAAGGTGCTGAAATATTCGACAGATACCGAATAACAGGCTAGCTGTATATATTTACATATTGCGCCCTTTGGAATATGCCTCCGGCGTGCCTCCGTGCCTCATGCCTCCAGGTGTCCCTCAAAATGCCCAGTTGTTAACCCCTCGGCTCCAACTAGCGCTTCCGTGTGGAACCGATCACACATATTTTCATGCGAATTCAACAATATTCAGAGTATTTCAATTTGAAAAGCATATAGATCATATAAAATAGACATCTTCAGAATGACTGGACATATTAAGATCTTTTGCTGAATAGGCAATCGTTCAGAAAACGCAGCGTTTCCACATTACTAGATTTTTTCTCTAGATCCCATGTTCTGAAGGAATGAAATTTGGCATGCTTGTTGACCTGGGTCTTGTGTCACACGTAAAAAATTGTGAACCCAAAACTCAGAAACTCAGACTAGCACAATAATTCACGCGTTTCGGTTTTGAGGAATATCAAAATGTAGAAAATGTAAATCTAACTTTAAAATATAGATAATATCTTCAGTGCTGCTCTAAGAAAATATAGGGTTTGCCAAAAATAAGCAACTAATCTTTGCACCCTTTTTTGTCTGTTTTTCCAAGAAGCTTTACATCTAAAGCTGAATTGATATCTCTGTGTTTTTTATTTGCTGTCTATTAAAGACCAAGATATTTAATAGAACTATGATTAATTATGATTTATCTAATAATTTGTAATTCACAGTCTTTTATTCTGTTTTTTACTTTTTGCTTATTTCTTTTTGTGACTTCATTTTGTCTTTTTAATTTTAGACTTGGATTTCGGCGATGACAGTAGTACCTCTGCTTCTAGTAGTATTGACTATGTAATGATTGGTGTGGATACTTCTTGCTCAAAGGGCTCAGATATGACCGAATTTCACCAGCCAACTGAACAGGATTCTGTAGACTCGTCCCGTGTTCTTTCAAAGTTAGATATCGGCTTGTATGCCGGAAAACCAGATCAACTCAAAAACCTTTCAGACGAAGAAAAATACAATCTTTTAACATGTCACTTCAAGCCGAACCAGAATTTTCCATTTCATTCGAAAGCATTTATCGAAAAGGGAAAAACGAAAGTTCGATCCTTTCAGTACTCTTGGTTACAAACTTTCCCAGAATGGTTGATCTTCAGTTCATTGTGCATGGGTGTCTTTTGTGCAAAATAAGTTTTATTTGCTTGTCAAGCTGCTGGGAAGGGTAGCCATCAGGTTCAAGGCTCTCTAGTCTCAAAACCATACACAGGACTCAAGCATTTCCTCTCAGACATGTGGGCGCATCAGAACTCTTGTTACCATCTTGATTCAATGATTAGAGCTGAAAGCTTTGTCTCCATTTATGAAAAACAACCTAGGAGCATTGTGTCTGCTATATTGAGTGCAGAGGCTGAAATAAAAAAGAAAAATCACGAAATTCTAACACCAATTCTGCATGCGGTCCTTTTTTGCGGGTGGCATGAATTACCTCTGCGAGGACACAGAGAGGAGAGTAAACTATGCGACGAAACTAACGTAAATGAAGGCATTTTTCGTGGTGTTTTGCGTTTAATGGTAGAGAGTGGAGAGCAATGTCTAAAAGAACACTTCGAAAATGGCGCAAAGAATGTGCAGTATATATCTCCCATCATTCAAAACAACCTGATCAATTGTGCCGCGTCCATTATTGTGCCAAGCATTGTGAGTGATGTAAATAGTTCAGTAGCATTTTCAATCCTTGCCAACGAGACTACAGACATTTCCAATAAGTAACAGTTAGTTCTTGTAGTCAGATACAACAATGAAACTTGTGCTTTACTTGAAGAGTGGTTTCTCAGGTTTTCTGTTTGCGGAAATCTCACTGGCTCTGCAGTAGCAAAGCAAATCATTGGCCAATGCATTGCGTATGGCTTAAAAATAGAGAAATTTGTGGGGGTTTGTTTTGATGGGGCCAGCAACATGACAGGCAGGTATTATGGTGCACAGGCAGAAATTACAAAAAAATATCCACATGTGATCTACACCCACTGTGCATTGCACAGCTTAAATTTGGCTTTATGTAAAACTAGTAGGGTAGGACTTGTTAGGTCAACCTTTGCTACTATACATCGGATTATATTATTTTTATCATCTTCACCAAAAAGAACAAATATGTTTGTAGAAGCGGTCACTGTTGTTTGTCCTGATAGTCCTGTGAGAATGCTTGTGAAGTTGTGCAAAACAAGATGGGTGGAGTGTCACGATGGCATTTTAGTTTTTATGTCTTTGTATTGTGCAATTATTTCCATACTTGAGGAAATAGTTGGTAGCATACAGTGTGATATGGAAGTTATTTCAAAAGCAAATGCGTTGGTTTCAGCAGCAACCAAATTTAGTTTTATGTTCACATTGGCTATGCTAGAGTTTGTTAGTGCCATAATGCTCTCTGTCTCTAAGGTGCTGCAAGCCAAAGATTTAGACTTAGTTGAGTGCTGTTGGTATATTAAGCTATGTTCTGATACTTTACTGCAGTCAAAACAAAATGATTTTGAAATAATTTTTCAGAAAGCCTATGAGCTTGCACAAGAGGTAAATGTGGCTCCAGCTGTTCCAAGGTCTATCCGCCAAACGTCCATCAATGATAATGAGTCCATCAGGGTTTTTTATCGCGAGTCATTGTTAGAACCTTACTTTGCTTCACTTATTGAAGAACTTGATCAAAGATTTTTGTGCCATCAGGAGGCATCTTTCAAAATCGGAAGGCTTTTGCCAGCTAACAATGAGTCATTAAATATTAATGAATTTGTGAATGCTGTTGCTGTTTACGAGGGATTTCATGGGAGTAGACGTGCGCTCGAATGTGAGTTAGTCCTTTGGAAACAGAAGTGGCTCAGAAAGTCTGAGAAACCATCAACTGTTGCTTCAACTCTTGTGTCATGCAATGCAAGATTTTTCCCATGCATTTGAAGGCTTTTGACAATTTTTCAGACATTACCAGTGACTACTGCTTCTGCTGAGAGGAGCTTTAGCTGTTTTTAGTGGTTAAAAACCTAGTGGCTAAATTGGGAGTGAGCAAAGTTGTGAAGCTGATAACAATTGTGTTGTACTTAATTTAGGCAGAAGATTTGCATGTCACAGTTTTATAACATTCAGATTTTTTAAGATCATCAGAGATCAGGACCCTTTAGAGGGAGAAAGAGTGGAGGTAGGTACTTCAAAATACCTTCCTGGGACATACTTTGGCATGTAGACCCATCCTTGGAAGTTTCATTTTCCTAAACAAAACCCTTTCCAAGATAGCCAGAAGTAGATAAAGTAGAATTTTACTCAATATAATTTACTTCAGATGCAATGGTTGATGTATGAGAGCCTAAAAAAAAGAATCAATAGATAGCTGATGTTTACTTTTAGCCTAACTAGATTATGTTGAAAACTCCAAATTTACTGAAATTTTACCTCTTCTTTTCAAATTAACCATAATTGGAATTGTGGGATAATACTGATAAGAAATATAAGCACAAAAAATGCAAGGCCAGAAAAGTCCCATTTTTGCATTTTCCCATTTTTTAGTGAGCTGTAATGGCAGCAAATATTTAAAAAGAAAATCATGTGGCAGACCAATTTTTGGTAAAATTCTACCAAATCATATTATTGAGTTAGAAATAAAGTGAATACACCATTCAATGCCTTTTTTTATGCTGATTACAAATATAATAATCATTTCTATCGGAAATAAATTTTGCCCCCCCCCATATATACCTAACCTAACCGGTAAAGTTCTACCAAATCATATTATTGAGTTAGGACAAAAGTTATACACCATTTGATGCCTTTTTTTTATGCTGATTACAAATATAATAATCATTTCTATTGAAAATGAATTTCAGCCCCCTCTATATAGGCCAATTCAGGGTTAGGTATATATAGGGGGGGGGGGCTGAAATTCATTTCTGATAGAAATGATTATTATATTTGTAATCAGCATAAAAAAAGGCATCAAAAGGTGTATTCACTTTATTTCTAACTCAATATGATTTGGTAGAACTTTACCACCTAACCTAACCCTGAAGAGGCATAGGCCTATATAGGGGGGGGCTGAAATTCCTTTCCAATAGAATGATTATTTGTAATCAGCATAAAAAAAGGCATCAAATGGTGTATTCACTTTTGTCCTAACTCAATAATATGATTTGGTAGAACTTTACCCAATTTTTTGCAATCTGATTCCTGGCTTAGGGCAACAGTAGGCTATAATCTAAATCCAACAATAGCCTGGCTAATAAAAAAAAAAACTTGACATGCAATAAGTGGCATACAGAGATAAATGTTTTACAAAATATAACTTTGGTAAAATTCTACTTTAGCTACTTTTGACTAGCCTATCTTGGAAAGGGGTTAGGTTAAGAAAATGAAACTTTCAGAGATGGGTCTACAGGCTAAAGTATGTCCCGGGAAGATATTTTGAAGTACCCACCTCTACTCTTTCTCCCTCTAGAGGGTCCTGACCTTTGATGACCTTTAAAAATATGTGAGTTTTAGAAGTGAAACCTTGCAAAATAGATCTTCTGCTTAAATGAAGTACAAAAAAATTGTTTTCAGCTGCACAACTTTGCTCAATCCCAATTTATAAGGTTTTCAAGATATGCAAATACATTTCCTAAATTTTGGTAATAAACTATTTATATGGCTTAAAACTCTGCTCAAATAGGCCTAACTTAAATTGTATTTTCAGAACAAAAGTCAGAGAAAAAGAAACTGATAACTGAAAATTAAGGTAAAATGTTGTTTTGTCAAAATTTCAATGGGTATAGACCTGTCATGTAGGCTAGGCAAATCTCAGGACCCACTAGAGAGAGAAGGAGTGGAGGTAGGTACTTCAAAATACCTTCCTGGGACATACTTTAGCCTGTAGACCCATCCCTGAAAGTTTCATTTTTCTAACCTAACCCTATTCCAAGATAGCCAAAACTAGCTAAAGTAGGATTTTACCATAAATTTTTTCTACCTTCATCCTAGGAGTGTATTGTATACAAGATGTAGCCTTTAAATTTTGAATTTCATCTCTATACTCGGTGTCAGTGATGCCAGGTTTCTAAATTTAGACAGCGCACCAAGGGAAGCGAAAATGCGCCATCGGCGCATTTTCGCTATATATTTTTTGGGTGGAGTTTGAAATTAAGGGTAAATTAGATCTTGCAGGGATGAAAAACAAAAAAAAAACAGAAATTCAGAGATAATATTATCGTATAGTGTGAATTTTGCTTTTCAGAATACTAGAACTCAAAATTTGTAGGATTCAGTCTTCATTGACAGATTTCGGCTCCATGTTCCGAAATCTGAAACTGTGAAGCATTTTTGAATGATTACATGCGCTTTTGTGGTCGAAATTTTCTGTTCTCAGTCTCTAGCTTGACAAGAAAGATTTTGTTTAGTTTTCTGGCATATCAGAGAATTGAATAAAAAAGGGAATTAAAGAAGATCTAACAAAAAAAAAATACTTGCCAACATCTAAGGTAGTATTTTACGTTACTTTCTGGCTAATATGCGGAATTATTCCCTATCAACAATAGAAATTACGATTACAGAACTAAAAAAAGAAATAGATACTCAGTATACTGGTCTTGCAATATATATAAGCTATACAAAAACGTGAAAGTTATAGGCGCATTTGAAAAAGATAACTAATAGAAAGACTTTCTAATGTAGAACTAAAGAGAAGCATGATCCTTGGTCACATCTCTCCAAAATTTCATTTAGGTAAGTGCCATCAAAGTTTACTTCTTTATACAATGTGTTTATGACATTGCAATTCTAAGCTTCAAAAAGATATAAGACTCAAACTTATTTATTATAAAAAAATGTTTCGTAGCTGTAAAAATATAAATTAGAACAACAAACACGACCAAGTAAAAGATGAGAAATTAGACCGGCCGTTATTAATGCAACTATCTATAAATTGCAGGCTAAAGACAATGTTCAGAGATTTGGTCATGAAACAGAAGCCAAAGACATACATATGACACAAAATTGTACTTGGCAAGGTCCTTCAAGAGTTCCGATAGTTATTTTATTTGTGTTTTCCTTTTAATGAACTTCGAATTAGTTTTGAACATTTTTTAAAGTTAAAAAGCAAACTATCTTTCTATATCGCCCAAAATTTACTCAAGAGTTTCACTTTCATTGTCATTGGATGGTTTATTGATGTCATGCATATCAACGGTAAATTTATTCAGCATAGCGGCTGTAGGATCAAAGTCCCTGCAGCACTTTCCCTGGCAATTTAGCCTAATTTGGATGGCCATAGTAAAGCTAAGCATTTTAAGCAGCATCCTGTTTCGAATTTTGTTCTTGATTAAATAAGAAAAGCAAGTTTTTTAACTGAAAGTAAGGAGCGACATTAAAACTTAAAACGAACAGAAATTATTCTGTATATGAAAGGGGCTGCCCCCTCCTTAACCCCTCGCTCTTTACGTAATTTTTTTTATTGTTTTAAAAAACAAAGTTGTGAGACAGAGTCAAACTTTAGCGTAAAGAGCGAGGGGTTGAGGATGGGGAAGCCCCTTTCATATATATAATAATTTCTGGTCGTTTTAAGTTTTAATATCGTTCCTTACTTTCAGTTAAAAAAACTTATTTTTTTTATAAAAATAAGGCTATCTCAAAATTTTGATCGGATGACTTAGGGAAAAAAATGAGCGTTGAAGGGGGCCTAATTGCCCTCTAATTTTTGGTCACTTAATAAGGGCACTAGAACTTTTAATTTCCGTTTGAATGAGCCCTCCTGCGATACTCTAGGACCACCGGTTTGATACGATCACCCCTGGAAAAAAAACACGCATCCGGTGATCTTTTTTCTGGCAAAAAATACAAAATTCCACATTTCATTTTTGCAGATAGGAGCTTGAAACTTCTAAAGTAGGGTTCTCTGATACGCTGAATCTGATTGTGTGATTTTTATTTAAGTCCTATGATTTTTAGTGGGTGTTTCCCCCTTTTGATGGAACTTACATATTTGAAATCAGCATAAAAAGCCGATTCTTTTGGTATATCTATTGGTATAAAAATTCTGTCTTTTAGAGTTTCGGTTACTATTGAGCCGGGTCGATCCATACATACAGTTCGTTACCACAAAATGATTGACAAGATTCATTACAGAAAACACTCTCTCGACAAAGGGGTTGCTGATGGGTAAGCTTAAAACAGAAAGAGCTGTTTGAGCTATGTCGAACAAAGGTCAGCTTTTCTCACTCTTTTCTGTACTTTTTTATTTATCGAAATTTAACCACTTTCCCATTGGGTTTTTCACGCTAAGGATAATGCAAGCTTGGATAATTTAAAATTTAGGTTGTCATGGAGAATGGAATGCGATATAAGAATCCCTATGGGGTTCTGAAAATTCCACTTGTCTTTTTAGACAGATTCCCGAATCTGTCAGTAGAAGTTGTCAGTAAACACTAGACTTTAAAATTTTGAGTTTTGTCATTGTTATTGCGAAGGCAAAATACGCCCACTTTGCGCCGGATTTGAAAAATTCAATGCGCGATCAACTCAAAAAATCGCGCACAAGTGGCGCAAATGCGCACCACCTGGCAACTATGCTCTGTGTGTTTGATAATTTGAAATCCTTCCCAGAGCCGAAAAAGGGATGATTGAGGATATTTGTATTTCAAACGCCATCCTCGGACAAAACTAGAACTACGTCACGGTGGCCATCGTGAGGGGGGTTAATAAACAAAAACAAAGGAAAATTCTGGAATTTTACAGAGTTTTTGGTTCTGTGAATAACCTGTGGCTAGTTTGGAAGATATAGCAGTTGAGGACTTCAAAGGTTACCAGTATACCACCCTGGCCTGGAAGAATTTACTAAATCTGAGAGGAAAAATTTACTAAATCGCATCTGTTTTTTTTACTAAATGCTCAAAAACAGTTTTGCACCATCAAGCATCGATTTCTACTATAGGAGGATAATCGATAGAATTTACACCTTTTTTCTTTTTTCTCGTTTTTTTTCTCTTTTCCTTTTTTCTTTCGTTTTCATAATATGATTGAAAATTCCGGATACCTATAAGTTCAAAAATCTTTGTTTTTATTATTATTTTGATGTGCTACTACTACTGGATAGGCGTCATATTCCAGATGTGGTGTATCCAAGACGTCAAAAAATAGTCTGGAATCTTGGATTCTGGAAATCCTGCTGATGAAGCCCGGCTTTAATTTATCAGTGGTCGGTCTTCAGGTCATAAAATTCAGATATATTGAAAAATTGAAAAGAAATCAACAAAGAAAAACAGCTACAATTTTTGAACTAATTTTTTCTGGATTCTCTCTCGTTCGTATTCAAGGAAATAAAAAACCAATACAATTTATGCCACTTCAAAACGAAAATGACGCAATAGGCTACCGGTTTAGTTGTTAAATTATTTAAATTAAAACGTACACCTCAAATTTGACTAGGGCTACCAAAAAAAAGAAAACTTATATAACATACAATAATTAGTTTTTAAAAAATATCATTGTGTCAATAGTCGAGGCAAATCATACAAATTGAAAAGTAAGAAGAAAAATATGTAGTCACAATTAAAAAACAGTTGCACTTAAAAGACTTTATTCGTCCTCGGCCTTATCTGAATTTAAAGTATCCACTAGTGTCGAGTTCTGACTGAAGGAATCTGCTTGTTTCCACATCTTGATAGCCCGAGTCAAATCGCTGGGGATCATCCAGTCATGTCCTCCACTTGACGACCTGAGAACAAGTTGCATTGTTTTCATCAGAGCCAAAAGACTGGAGACATTTAACCTATTCCGGTTTTTAGCTTTGATGACCGACAAAATCAAGAACTGTCTCTCTGCTCCAGCACTTCAATGTTCAATGGGGCAAGCTGCAGAGAGTCAGAATATTGTTTGGTCAAAATTTTAATAGGTATAGTCTAGTTGGCAAATCTTTAAGACTTATAAGTAAGAACAGCATTAACATGGAAGCTTTTCAATGCGGGATACCACCAGATGGCCAATCTGACAGTGTATATACATACAAATCTTTAAATTAGCTAACCAGTATTTTAAGCCTAGGAGTCCAGGTGGACATAAGGAAACTTATTAAGAAAACAATTCTTACTCCATAATATGCAGAATGATCCTAGTTAACACATTTTGCAGGGGGAGAGCCTTTATCCACCTAGAATTGCATCCTCAATCTTAATATAACATCCATTTCCATCACATGAAGTTTACTCCCATATTAGCCTTATGGTGGATGTCTTTCAAAACAAGAACCAGAAAAACAAGTGATGGGTGGTTGAATGCATTGGAAATATATAATTTGGACTGCATATTTACAAATTAAGGGGGGTTGAAGGCAAAGTATAGCAGGGTTGCATGCAAAATGTGTTAGGTATAATCATTCTGCATGTTATGAAGTAGGCTATGAATTGTTTTCTTAATATTTGTCCTCTTCTAGACTTATACCCTGAATGGTACTGCACTACTCTTATGTTACTATTGTTCTTAGTTCAGAGTAGACCATGCACAAGGTTATTGCAGGGAAATTATTGTCATGGAAGATAGAAAGCTCAAAACTAGGCTAGGTCTATCCTAGCTATCTAGCCATAGGCTTAACCCAGCAATAAAATAAATAACCACCTGGAACAAATCAATCATAATGATTGAGAAAACTTGTGAATTTGAAAACAGTTTTGTGTACTTCATTTAAGCAGAAGATATATTTTACAAGATTTCATTACCTTGCTATAGTATAAAGTGGAAGACACTTTATCCTTGCTGGATTGTTAAAGTGGAAGACACATTGTCATCAAAAGCTAGTGTACCAAGTGGCATAATCCAGGAGAGCATAATGGGGCCACTACTCTTCATCCTCAACATAAATAGTATGACTGAGGGTATCATCAGCCACATTAAACTCTTTGCAGACAACACAAAGCTTTTTAGGCAAGAGGCAAAACAAGAAGATGTAACCATCCTGCAGAGCAACATTAACATTTTGAATAGGGATCTTGAGAGCCTAGGATTAAGCTTCAATGCTAAAAAGTGCAAGACATAATGGATTGGACCCAAGCCAAGACGTATCAATGACACCCTTACATTAGCAAAAACAAAAACTGTCTCAGTCATATCACACACTGATTGTGAAAAAGACTTGGGATCTTTATAGACTCTGTGCTGAAATTCCACCAACACACAGATCTCATTGCAAATAAGGCAAGCGGGCTGGCTGGTCTAATCAGACAGTCTTTCAGGCATTTATACACTAAAACATTCACCAGACTCCACAAAGCCCTTGTGTGACCAACCATTGAGTATGGAAACATTGTCTATGGTCCCTCATACATTGGCAATGCAATCAAAATCAAAAAGATGCAGAGACATGCCACCAAACAACTCCCTGGACTAAAAGAAATGACATATGAAGACTGCCTGAAACAAATGAAGCTGCCAAGCCTAAAGGAGGCATGATTTTCACCACAATTGACATATTTTGCATCAAGCTAGCAGGGAGAATCCTTGGTGGAAACATGAGGGCCTATGCAGCGTGCACACTTTGCAACCAAACTTGTACAATCAGCAACTCTATGGTCTGGTGAATGGCATTTGAGACAGCACCAAGGGGCCAACAGATATTCTTTTACAGATAAGTATTCATACCCAAGTTTAGCACCATTTTGCATAGCCTTGGCTTTTGACATGGAGTCACAAAACTCAAGCTTAACCATGCCAGTGTCACCAAGACACATAGCTTCCACCACACCTGGATATCCTTGAAAGAATGAGAGGTCTTAGTCCTTCAATATTCCTCTGACTATCCTGAAAAACCACTTAGTGTGATCACCTTGGATGAAAATTCAAATTACTAAAATTGAGTCTTTGAATTCTTCAGCAGCAGATTTTTCAACATTAATTACCTCATTCAATTCTCCATTAATCAATTTTGTCACCTCGCAAACTCAGCGTGGTAACTGCATCATTCCAGCCTACTTTATCAAGTACTTCTTTGCGTTTTGTCAGATCATTTAGTGTTTGCATCACTTTAGAGACAACAATAGTGGCATGAGAGTTAATTGCTGGTGTTGCATGGGCAGGCAATGGTGGAAAGTGTTTATCATACGAATCAAACTTACTTGAAACCATCTTTAGGAAGTGTTCCATTCTATTCAACTTCATGTTCAAACTCAAATAAACCAAAGCAGGGATGACTGGTACATCATTTTGAGAATGATTGCAAACATTGGTAGGTCTAAGTCTTCATCATCACATTTCAGGAACATGCTTAACATATCCTTCAGATGGCTTTCCAAAGCCAACAGCCCTATCATAGAGGAGTTTTTTTTATCTTTGATTATGCCGGGCAAGTCCAGAAAAAACTTCTTTCCTAACTTCAGTATTTTCTTTTCATTCAATCCATTAGCACTGTTAAATTGCAAAAAAATTAAAACCAGTGAAAATACAAGCCCATAATTCATTGTTCACTGTACAGCACGCGGATATGCATATTGTAAGAGCCAGGTACCAATAAATGAAGGAAAGTCCACTAAATCAGTCAAAAGTAGTCCACTGAAACTGATAAAGATTCTTTTAAATGTTTCTTTAATTTTGCTCTGCTGATGGCCATTTCTGAGAAATATAAAAAATTAGTTGTTCCCCATCATCAAAGGCTTGGGACAATACTGCACTTACCCTGTGGTCTGAACTATCAGTTTAAAAGACAGATAGTGTCGGGAATTCAGAGTTTAGAAGAATTTATTGCAGCAGAGGGAGTCCTTCAAGGTTTCAAATGCTCTAGGTTCTGCCAATTCCCGAATTATAGCTTACAAGAATCCTTTTCAGTTAACCTGAATAGACTTTGGTGGCTTCATGAAGTGTTTGATCAACGGCTATTAATAGCCTGCTGTCCCCATAAATAAACGAACTTCCCATTTCTTCCTAAGGGCAGCTGTACCTCAGGTTGTCTCTGTCTTCTCTTGCATCAGTGCTGCCGTACTATATGACTTGCCATTGCAGGATCGAAATGTGACCTTACAGAAGGAGTAAAATGAATTTTGCATTGCGAATCTGATAATTATTTTAATCAGAGGTAAAAGATGGCGCAATACTTAGGGGTTGGGGGAGGTCACCTTGAAACTAAGAGAACGTGACACATTCACGGGGAAGATCGAGTAAAGAGATAACTCATGGACGATTGGTTTCTTGAATGAGGTTTCTAGCTTTATTGTAAGCCTTAGAAAGACGTTTTAAAAGAGAAGGGAAATTGCACATCCATACAAAGCGTAATAAACATAAGGTTGGATCAAGCTTTTAAAGGCACCAAACGAATGACACTTTCTAGGAAACTCGGGTAAAGTCAACTAACCAATTTCAGGCTACTGACAAGCTCTCTTGGGATTGAAGTCCGATCTGACTGGTGGACTGAATGGAATTGCAATACTATCATAATAATAACAAAGGTAATATGTAGAATGGTCAGGGCAAGAGACCGCCTAGTTTGAAGAGCCGTGGGAACATCACTGGTTAATTCAAGTATAACAAAATACACACATGCAAATTATAAAGTGAATTCAAATCAAGCAGTGACTAATTATTGGAACTATTTATTTCAATGATAAGGTAACCAATTCAATGATGATAACTAAGGAGGCTACCATAGAAAAAAACTACCTTCTTCCTTTGCTATAGGGGATTGACCAACTGTTTTCTCCCTTAAATATGTTTCTTGCAAGTCCCTAGTAGAAAACAAGGACCTTCTTGGCTCTTTATCTCATCCCTTCAAAAGTTTTGGTGCGTTTACCTACGCTCTAAATAAAGTTGCTCTTCTAAAACAAAGTTTACTAATGCTCTAAAGTTTGTTATGCTCTTCAATATTGCTAGGGACTGCAAACTTATTTTTTATCTTTTTTTTAGGCAAACTTCCGTTTATTAAGTGCAGACAGTTCGTCATCGCAGATCTTGATCCAATAGTTTCGTTTGTGTTCTCTAAGGTACTCCATTTGACTCTTTATTTTGTGAATCCTTGTCCAATAATTCTGGACACAAACACTTCCAAACTCTTAAAACTTGATGTTACCTTATAAAATGGTAATTTTGAAAAATGCATCTGAATTAAATTAAATTACTGTATTAAGAAAAATTGTAACTTTACTATCATACCACTACTCTCCTTATAAGCCAAGAAAGTGAAATTAAGGCTATTCCAACTTCTGGCATTTAGGTTTCAGGATAAAAATTCGTCAAAAAAAGAATCAGCATACAAAGCCAATTATTTTGATGTATTAATTGTTAGCTAAATTCTTTTTTTATTGTTTTGGTTACTGTTGAGCTAAGTCGCTCCTTACTTTCAGTTCGTTACCATGAACTGTTTGATATCGAACCAAATTTGATGTGTCTGTTTTGTTCAAAAACTTCAAGTTGTCTAGTACATTTGACTATGAGGTTACTATCAACCCCACAGCTCCAGTGTTGACTTTATCTTACTCCGCTATGATAAATCAGCCACAAGAAACACTAAAAAGAAATTAAAATAAAAACAACTTGTAAAAATAAATTCTATAGGATATCTTACACCACATATTCTGGCTATATTTAATATTTTTTGAATACTCAAAAATTCCTTCTTTTCTTCATTATATTTATTTGTCATACTTTCTTTTTGGCTTCTCAATTTTGCACAAGAGGGAATTTTCCGGGGGAACGTGCCTAGCATCTTGATTATTATCCAAGTTGGTATTTAAGGATTTATGCGTTTGACATTTACAAACCTATTGTATAATTGCAGTGTACAAGTCCAAAATCATTATGTTCCATTAAAATTAAGAATAGTAAATTTTATAACTTAAAGGCCTATCTCCTTGGGCTGGAGAGGGGTCATATTATCTTCAAAGGCATAATTTTTCGGGCTTTTCAACTATACTAGACAAAATAGCTATATAAAGATTTTGAACAGGGAAAAGGCGCGTGGGAGGGGGGCTAGTTGCCCTCCAGTCTTTTTGGTCAGTTAAAAAGGGCACTAGAACTTTTAGTTTCCATTCAAACGAGCCCTCTCCCGATTTTCTAGGACCATTGGCTCGATACGATCACCCCTGGGGAAAAAAATTAACACCCATCCGTCATCTTTTCTTCTGACAGTAATACAAAATACCACATTTTTGCAGATAGGAGCTTGGAACCTCCACAGTAGGGTTCTTTGATACGCTGAATCTGGTGGTGGGATTTGCATTAAGATTCCTTGACTTCTAGGGTTTTTTTGTCCCCTTTTTCGAAAATCAGGCACATTTGCTCAGGCTCGTAGTCTTTTGGTTTAATGAAGTTTAATGAATCATATATATATATATATATATATATATATATATATATATATATATATATATATATATATATATATATATATATATATATATATATATATATATATATATATACATATATACCATATATATATATATACCATATATGGGCATAGAGTCCCTAGGGAGATGGTTTTTGTCAGTGAGAATGAAAAAACAGGAATTTTCTCACTTTTATGGATGTTTCTTGGAGGGTTATGGGTGTTGGCCAATTTATTTGAAGTTATTTATGGATGTCAACAGAAATTCATGTCTTTTTTATGGTATTTGTCAGTGAGAATGGAAAAACAGGAATTTTCTCACTTTTATGGATGTTTCTTGGACGGTTATGTATGCTGGTCAATTTATTCGATATTTTTCTCGGATGTCAACAGTAATTTATGTCTGTTTTATGGTTTTTGTCAGTGGGAATGAAAAAACAGAATTTTTCTCACTTGAAAAAACAGGAATTTTCTCACTTTTATGGATGTTTCTTGGACAGTTATGTGTGTCGGTCAATTTATTTGATGTTTTTCATGGATGTCAACAGTAATTCATGTCTGTTTTATGGTTTTTGTCAGTGAGAATGGAGAAACAGTATTTTTCTCACTTTGATGGATTATTGAGTATAACGGGGACAGGGTCATTGACACTTCTTTCAAGATCTTGTTGTTGTTTTGGCCAAGTGCACGCTCGGAGCGAATGTTATGATCCAGGAATTAGGAAACAGTTAGATCACGTGTTTCCTTCTCAGCCAATCATCGAGTCGGTTACATATTAGCGGTGGGGGGGGGGGAATATGAGGAAAGGGTTTTTGCTATAGTTTTATTAGTCTGTGAATAGAATTCAAAAGAGTGAGAAGAACAGTTTGACTTTACTCATTTGGATATATATTTGTGATAGCGAGTGGAATGTTTACCCTATTAGAAGTTGATAGTGGAGTTGATGGCAATAATACAAGAGCACAAAATATTGTGGTGGAAATCACGAGAGGATCACGGCTTTGTCTGGAATGGGATGAAGTATATGCAAGTTATGTGATATCGTTGAGCAAATTTAAAATGGAGGATCAATTATGCTTCGCTGCAAAAGTTGATATGGCACATGTGAATAGACTTCAATGTGCTTTAAGTGCATTAGTGAAACATATCGAGGACAATAAACTCTATCGCTAATTGTAAATGCTTCGTATTATTTTTGATGTAATTGTTCAATAAAATTGTTTCGAAATCAAAAATGTTCTCTTTCTGATCAGGTTAGGTTAGGGCTAACGAATCAGGGTCAGTGTGGAATCAACAGTCACAGTGAAAGTACTGACAAATTAAAGAGAGAATTTGATCGTATCTAGTGCTTATGGAAAAACGTTTTACTTTGGATGATGATTTTCTTGAGTTATCTCTTCAACGCAGGATATTCTCTCGGGGAACACTTGACAATGTAATGAAAACTGATTCTCCCCCATTGGACTATTGTATGAAACTTTTTAAATGCGATTCAAATGCTTATAGTCAATTTATTGATATATTAATTGGAACAAAGCAGAATAATATCGTGGATACACTTTTGAAAACATTACCAATGGATTCAATGTAGATGGCTCCCCATTCGAAAGAGGTAACGTCACAGAGTTACTCCACTCCCCTCATTGAATTTATGGAGCGAGGACGATCAGTTTCGTTTTAGCTGTGAGAGAGTTGACATCGGAAACTAAAAATGTTCTATACATGTCCATTGTGCATGTACACTCTTGGCAGTTGGACTCAATGTGAGAATTGTACAATTATTGATGACTATAGTGAAAAGTGTAAATTATGTAATCCTTGTAAATTACATATAGGCTATGATGTACAAATTAAAGGATGTAATTCATGTCTATAAGAGGTTTGTGACTCTCACCCTAGAGGACACCTGTGCTCCAATTGTCACTATGATAAATGTGATCAGTGGGAGAATACTTACCCCGCTATGATTGGAAAGAATCCCAAACATGATTTTAGTTTATTTCTATAAGATTGGTATCGTCGTGGATTTAAATTATTCTGGGAGGAGGAGTCAGGTCTACGATTCAACTGTTGGGGTAATAAGACAATTTGGTTTCTACGTCATCGTTGTGACGACACTGCCTACTATGACTATAAACCAAGTGATTTTTATTTGGCAGTTACCGAATGTGATTAACCACTTGAAAAAACAGTATGTGATATTGTTTCAAATAGACAGATTGAAACTCGTGAATTTCACAATATGAATGCAAATAGTATCATTGACTACACGCAAAGATACGACAAGAGTGAAATTACATTGTACTGTAGAAAATGTGACCCTGACTTTGCAGTCAATCAAGATCAGTATACAGTGAATCCAAATGATTTACCAGCATTAGTGGTTCACGACACTTGCCTATACACCGATGAAGAAATCTAAAGTAAAGATTTAAAGACATTGTTGTATATATACATTTTATTAATAAACAAATTCACAAACATTTTTAAAGCACTTTACTCTTAGGGCACTGAAATCAATACTGTATAGGTCCGAGAGGATATTTTCCACTAGAAAGTCGTTCAGACGTGGACTTCACCATAAATGTGGAGAAACTGCTTGTAAGTATAGCCGCGACATCGGAACACAAAATATAGTACTGCATGGAAGCCACAGTTTTTAGTCGTTAGATCCTGCACCCTCTTTCGATTTTGAATAATAGTTTTCCCACTGCTCTCAATATAGTTTCTGATGTGGGATGTGTAGAATGTATAGGGTAGACCAAGAGGATCAAAAAATTCAATCGTTTTCACTGATTGAAAGATGCACAACCAATGACCCGTCAGCACAGTTAACGGACTGCTATTAACAATAATCAAGGTATTGTTCGCACTTTGAATTTTTCCAAGATAGTCTGAGGGCAGACAATAGGATTTGTACTGGGACATGTAGGGATCCATATTATATACATTGATTATTTGACTGGTGTTCATGGCGCCAAGTCTAGCAGAACACTGCCTTCGGGAGTGATTTCCCAATAGGTTTCATATTGATTTAGCGAAATTAGTGCAATACTCTCAGCCAATGGGTCGGCAAATGTACACTGTAAACGTACACTCCCTGTACGTACTGTACTCATATCCTGTGTGCCAGACAAATCCAATTCAAGGATACCATGTGTTTTAGAAAACATTTCTTCGGTTATACCATTTTCAAATAGTTGCGAATCATGATCTAGGGTTTGCATGGTCAACTCATACAATGTTCTATAGGATTTATCGAAGGATAGATTGTAGAGTGGGCTACCGTTTAATGTGCACACATGATATGAAAGTCCAAACATTTTGAATTTGTGCGAGCATCCATTCCATGATCCTATTGCACTAGCGCTTTTTACAAATGTCAATACAATTTTCCAGGAGATTTCGCCATTGACAAAGGATGAGTCGGTGAAGGTGCTGACCCCATGGCAATATGAAGTTGATTGGTGATTGTATGAGGAACAAGTAGTTTAATATTATTTCCATTGGCTCTCAGTTTTTCCACTGCCAAGGCAACAGAACTCATAACCTGTTGTTTGCGTGCATGAAGTATTGCCGAGGTGAGGGAGAGACTTACATCAGGATTGGCAGCAAGTTCTTTTCTCAATATTAAATTGGATGGTGCAAGCGTCAGTCTTATATCCACTTTAACATTGGGCGAAAGCCATTGGGGTATATTAAATATTTTATGTTGTATTTTTCCAACTAGATGTAATTCACTAGTTGAAGAATTTTCAAATGTATCTCTACTATCAGTATTAGTAATCTATTCATATCAATTGGAGGTGCCTCTCAAGTCCTTGTATAAATTGGGTGTCATCAGCAAGAATTATATGTAACTTGTATAATTTGAGCGTTTATAGCTTGTGCTCCCCAGCGTGCCAATGATGTGGACACTGACTTGACGAAATAAATTATGTATTACACAATTTTCATAGGATATCCCATCCGCCCGAATTGGCTTTGTATTATCGGATTTCCAGACTTTCATTTGCAAATCTATAAATTTTGAAAACATGTCCATAAAGTAGTCTTCATTGGAATAATTTTGAAAGTGGATATTATCAGAGAGGGGTTGTTGAGGATAAAATTGTTCATAGTATCCATGCTTGACACTCACATCAACATTGTCAGCATTGAATAGATTCAATGAGGCGGTGATTGAAGGTTGGGAATCCTTATCCGGCAGGTAGGACATCTTAAGAGAAGAAATCTAGCTTCGATCTCACAATTTTTTTCCTGGGGCTTCTGTTTACACTATGTTTTGGCTTTTTCCTTCTTTTCTTAGACGAGAGTGGTGATGTCTTTCGTTTCCGACCTGAGTTGAGATTGATGAGTGATGCATTGTTTCTTGACCTTTTTAAACCTTTACCATTCTGTTTTAATCTCTCGCCAAGGGTTCGCGCACTGAACCTAATATTTTCCGAAGCGCGTTCTTTAAAATCCTTGCCAGAGCCCCAATCGTATAGTGTAGAAGCTGCAAAATCTGTCGCAGCCGGAACAAGAAATTTTCTGTCCAGTGGTAATGATTAGCGAAACAGGTTAGCAAACCAGCTACCAAGACCGTAACCATATATTGACGAGCGACCCTTGTATTAGTCCAATCCGTTGACCTGTTGTATTGGACCAAAAGTGTTAACATTGCAGTCAATATCAGGACAAGTGAATGCCACTTTTTTATTCGACATCTTGTTGTATGATGGGTCGAAAATGGCATGTAATCACAGCCAAACCTTTTGAAATTGCTAGAGGGTCACCTAATTCAGTTCTTAGTGGTAGTTAACAGAGCTCCAAATAGGAAGTGATTACGGGAATATACTTAGGATGCTATATATTGTAGTTTTGAATGTGCTCTTGATTCGTTTTTCGTTCAAGAACTCATAGGAGGGAAACATTTGAATTAACGACCCGAGATGTTTCCACAAATGAAGCGTAGAGAAATATACAAGTGTCCGTGGAGAAGGCAGCCGGGTAGTCAGCAAAAATGAAATTAGTATTTCCAGCACTTTTACTGTTGAGTATATTGAGCTTAAAGCCAAGAACATCCTTTAGGTTATAAGTGAGAATAACCTTTTCATTGGCAATAGGTTAACTAATGTATATTTCGCCTTCCCCCGTGGGATATTTGAAATTAATCGCTTCTTCCTTACAATTGGAAATTATTATAATAATATTAAGATATAAATCATTCTCAAATGTGAGCTCCTCGTAAGGTAATACAACATATGGATATTCAAATTAATTGATCTTTTGAATTTTTTCTCGATCGCTAACGAGTGGCCAATCATCATGTTGATCGCTGATGAGTGGCCAATCGTGGGGTTTAATTTTTATTCTATATTCACGATCCTTTCTCAGGATGTCATAGGTATTTTTGAGAATACAATCGACAAGAGCCACTTCTTACTTTCCGTCAAATTTAAAGGTGGGGCAGAGTTTCATACAAAAATCAACTGTTCTATTCAGATTATTATAGAGAGGATCAGAAACATTGGACAGAAAAGTCACACAGAAATCATTGGGCATTTTTAATGTCTTCAACTGCAACCCAAGAATCAAAATCCGAGTTGTATCCTAGCCAGCGAACAAGCAACTGTTTCTTGCCCCTGCAAGTACGTCTCATTAATATCTTTTCAATTTGATAAATTTCACTAGTGTTTCTAACTTTTTGTAGTTCATATTCATAAACACAACCGAGTATCTCATTATCTTTAGTGTATCGAAGTCGATATGTCGTGGGTTCGCTGTCCAGGATTTTGGACACTTTAAAAAGTTCGGTACTCCATAAATAATTCCCTTTTTCAAAAATATTGGTGGTTCTATTAATTCGAACAGTATCACCAACATTGAATTTCTTCTTTTTCTTCTCATTGCGATTGGAGTATTGCTTTAGAAAAGCATCAAATATATTTTCACTGTAATGAACATCCCGAGGGCTAGAGTTGGACAGAGATCGATGAGGTCGATGGTTGTATATCCGCATGATTTTATCTAAATCATGAATAAAAGCAGATTTATTTTCAGTGCACAATATCTTGAAATTAATAGACGATTCGTTCTTATTAATCGTTCAGCCAATGCAGCCTTTATCGGGCTGTGACTATGATAAAGTGTTGTATTATATTTCAATAGAACCTTTTGCACATGGGGATTAACAAATTCACTACCGCGATCCAATTGAATTTTTCTATACGAATCCAGTTCAAGAATACTTTCAATGGCCCGAGCAACTTCAACACCTCTCTTTGAATGTAATGGAATGGCATAGACATAGCGACTAAAGACACTTATTGCCACCAGAACATATTTTTAGGGCGCATTGTGACGCCGTTGAATTGCATCTATAGTTAGGATATCTGTTTGCATTATATGCAGAGGGAAAAAGGCTTTAGTTTGTCGATATTGTTTGCCACGAAGCCTGTGATTCCGGTGTAGTGTGTAACTCGGTTCATTCTCTAGATACTCTTTCTCCTTTTTCAAAGTGCTGCCAGAGACAACCTTAGAAAGCGTTTTGGGAGAACTTAAACTTCCCGCTTCACCAATATTTTCATAGACACCTTTCAGAACTTCCTCCTTTTTGAACGCAAACATATAGTGTAATGACTACTCCCCTAGTGTAGGCTGGAGGGTGAATTAATTCGTCTTTGCTTTTGACTAGCAGCCAAAGGTTTTATAAAATCATTGATGCTAGTGTTTTGAAATGTTGAATCTTCTTCTTTTTTAAATGGTGCGGGTGTTGTTGGAGGACTTTATTCCCCTAGGTTCCTTAGAATTTTCTTATTGCCAAAAAGGCTTCAGGAGGCGTTCGATGCAGTGAGAAAGATGTATAGATTATTGTCAAATGATAAAAGTCCTTTACGATTCGTCACCATATCACAAATTAAATCAACTACATTATAACTTTTTCCCTGAATTATAATTCGTTTCCCTGTTTTGTCAAACTAAAACTGATGCTCATCACCAGCTTCCAGCTTGAGATTAGATAATACTCTTTTACACTGTTCTTAAAGGGTCCGTGTCAAAAGGTTTCCAATTTTCGATACAATTGAATTCAATTCCTTCTCCTTTGATTTTGCAGAATCTTGAGGAGATGATTCCTGTTTAGAGGGATCGGTAACAGCGGCGGTGGGTCTCTCACAATAAGGTCTATGTTTGGCCACACGTCGCAATGCATCTTGAAGTAAAAGCAGGTTTTTGTCATCGGCAATATTCTCATCATTAATGAATTTGCTTAGATTGTCTTCGAAATGCTCCACGGGCGAGAGGACAAGTTCAAATGATGTCAATTTGTAGGGTTTAGTAATTCTCTAGAGAAAACTGTTTACAATTCCTGCAATTATTGGCAGTAAAAGTGTGAAAAAGCTACCGCCCGCTTGAGGGAGGCGTGTTTTATTTAAATTTTGTACTTTGTTTTTAAAATCCAAGGCACGCACAGTCGAACGATGTTGCTTTGTCTGTTGTCTAACACCTGCTGACAGTTGAACATTGCCCTCAGTGAAATTTTAACAAAGTTCAAGTATTAGATTAATGAAATCATTTTCAACACCATGTTTGAGTATGGTCTTCCTATGGAAGGCTTTTTAAGTGCTGAAAACCGAAAATAAATGCCGTTGTTCGTGTAGTTTCTTCAGTGTCATAATGGCAACTAATAGCCTTTTGTACTGTTCACCGGAAGATATACTGTAATTTCATTGTCGAAAATGTCAGTGACTACACGTAGATCCTCAGATGTGCTCTGATTAAGATCTAGCAAAATGTAACCATAGGGCTTATTAGTCGCCTGAGTGTACGCTGACAACATAAATTTTGGGGTGCCGGGGTATATCTGTTTATTGAGAGTTATGAACGAGCTAGAATCACGAACGTCTCGATAGATAATATAGATGGTGCAATTCAAAGCAAGGGTTCGCATACATTTGCTCTGATGAAACAGATTGTGTAGAACTAGAATTATGGAAATGTGTTCATGGTGGGAGCAAACGGTGAACAGTTGTAGCATTTCCTGTGAGAACTGTTCAATGGATTCAGCCAAATCATCGATAATCAGCCACGAGTTCGTTTCAATACTATTGAAAGTATCAAGTTTCTGTATGAACTGTATTGGTATGATTGTGTATTTGATCATAGGACTCCTGCCAAATACTATAGCAATAGTAGATTTTTTCGTTCTTACCGAAAACTTTTTCTGACAATTTTAGCTAAAAGTGTTGTTTTCCCCGACATTGACGGTCCACACAGAACCGATCTGAAGGGCGTTTTAAATTGACACATGCTGTTGACAACAGTCGGACTACGACTAACTGTAAATCATACGTGTCCAATGAATAAGTAGTAGTAGTTATAATTTTCCCATTGATCTATCTACGTTAACAAGAACAACAAAAACAATATTTCATGGTCATTTATTTGCAATATGAAAACTCTATTTGTTCAACATGAACAATGATAAAAATAACACTTGTTCAACAAGAACAACAATATTTCATGGTCAACATGAAAACTCTATTTGTTCAACATGAACAATGAAAAAAATGACACATTATGAACAATATAAATGAAAACACTTTTGTCCATCAACAGCAAAAACACTTATTGTTTTTAAACACTTTTCTGTACAACAACATCAACACTTTTCTGTACAACAACAACAAAAAACACTTGAAAAACTAGTGCAGTTGAACATTATGAATTTAAAAGTGGGCCCCCCGGGCCTCGGGGCCGAAGACCAGCCGCGGGCAGGACCCCCCAACCCCCGGGTCTGGCCGTGGGAAGGGCCCCCCACCCCCTGAGCCGCGATGGAAAAAACTGTACAATAGCTGTTGTCACTGCAGGTTAGGTTGGGTCAGTGGTTAATTTATGAACGGGCTGGGTGGTTAGTTGGCTAGTTGGTTAGGTTAATTTATCCAGACCAAGTTGATTGCGATAGTATATGCATTCAACTCGGTTTGAAATACGGTAGTGGCCATGAGGCAGGACACTTACACCATTCTCGAGCACATGGACTTTGTCAGATATACATGACAATGCATTTTTTTTCCACTCTTGCAGTATAATTTCTATACTATAGAGAGTGAATTGCAAGCACTTTTGTTCTTGGTTCTAGGCTACTTTCTACACAGTCTCTGTACATGCTCAAGTTGAAATTGTTCTTTACAAAATGTGTAGGCACCCCTTTACACGCCTGTTTTTTATCCCCATTATGTGTTTTAACGCAATAAACTTTGGGGCCCGGGAACACCCCTTGGATATCAAATCACTCCCCGTCTCTGATTTTAACATTAATAGTTGGTTGGGGGCTTGACGTTTCACGAACTCGGGGTAGAGGGACGGATTCCAGTTGGTGAAATCCATCCGAGAGCTGATGTGTTCCCCCTTTTCTAGATCACCCAATAGATCTTCGGTCCCATTTACCTTTAACAGCAGAGAATCTGTATCCCCATAGTAAACTTGAACCTCCCCCTCCCGTGGCCATTGCATCTTGCACACATTGTAGAAAAACGACAATATGAGCTTTTTGGAAATTTCTAGTACTGAACTACCTCCTGCTATATTCTTGTTCAGTACCACATTTCACTTTTTCCTGTGTAGAAGAACCATGCTAGCCTCTATGCTCGTGAACGATGTAAAATTGGTCCAAATCAGCAATCAGTTTTTGCTTAGAGGGGGTCCAGTGCATCCCCATATCCTCAACCAATGATCGATTGTAGGGGCTCAGCGAGTCCCTGGTCACTGGTCGATTGATACAGGGAAAAACAAAATCTTTGACGGAGTCGTGAAGCGCCAGAGGAATGTGCCCGTCAATTTCAAAGAACCATCCATGTGACCCATTGTCCTCGACGGTGGTAATGTCGGGGAACTCACAAGGATTCTCAAGCCATTGATAGTTCCCACACGGCAAAGAGTAGTGAGACATTGCCGATGGGTACAATGAGTTCATGTCCAAGAACACTGCATTTGACTTTGCACCGGTGTTTTGTCCGCTCGGATCGGTTGACAAGACGCGGTCCCCGTGAAAAACATACCCTTCCCTCATTAAACGCTCTACAAAAAGGTGCTGATCTACGTCGGTGATTAGGCCTATTTCCTCCCTACTAATTTTTAAAATGAAATCCATCACTAAATGGGGTGTAGAAAAATAGTAGCCTTTATCTAACCCGAACTCTGAATAAATTTGATCTGTGTTCTTACAGACTAAATCCAACTGAGTTAAAACGTCACTGGCCAAGAACAGTCTACAATAATCCCACCCATTTTTACAATTCCCCTTAGACCGCACCTTCTTGGCAAACTCATAGTCCTCGGCTGTGCATTCACTGTTGGTCAGTGAATTTTAAAAACCTTCGATTGGAGGTAGTTTCACCTCATTTAAGCGAGCGCCAGAACAGTAATAGTCGTATGCATATACACCTTTGCAGGTTTAATAGGTCATACATTTCACTGTCTGGAAAGTGCTGTTTAAGCAGGGGAAAGCTATCAAAATTGTCGCTTTTCTGCACTTGAATCAATTGACTCAATGCCTTGGGAAAAAAACTAAAAGAATCTAAAAACCTGATTTTATTCCAACACTTATGCCCATTATCCACTACCTGCCATTTCAGCTCGAGAAGCAACAACTTCTCGGCCGATTTGGGAATAATGTTATAGGTAAATGAATTATTTACCCATGGACTATCTACTCCTACTCCCTCCCTGTGCATACGTGCCAGTGCTGGTAAAATAAATTTTAAGTCATAATTTGCATTGTGGATAAAAACAGGGACAAAAAACTGTTGGCTAACATTTAAGTTACACGATTGATGCGCTACCCCTCTAAAATTAGTACCCCCAGATGATATTTCCTGCCACAGGTGATTATGGTCTCTAACTTTCCCCCTCCCCCTCTAGTCCCTTTAGTCCCTTTATCACCCTCTTCAAACTCCTCCTTACAAACCCAACATATTTTTTGATTTTTAATCGCGAGACGATCCTCTGCAGACAACACCATAGGATAATGGGTATTACTCAAACGAGAAATAGCACCATTAGCCGTGCCAATTAGTTTAGTCAGTGCCTTGACTATGAACTCGTCCCCCTCATCCAATGTTTCTACTATTTCTAACAACCGCATGGTGTTAGAACTGTCTCTTTGAGCATGTGCATAGGACACTGCAATAGCTTGATGTTCTTTGATTTGGTTTGGAAATCGAGGATCGTTCACCTCCACCAGCTTAGCTTCACAGTTCAAAGATATTTTGTTGCACTGGAGGAGGGTGTTTTGAAAATTTTTGAAACGTAAAATGGCCCTATCCCCTGAAACCGTTTCCACTGTCTGGTAGCCATGCCGTCTACAAAGCTTCATGTGATTTTGCAACTTTAATTCAGTCCAAAATCGAGAGAGGCATGTTGGACAGTAGAAACGTGTCCCCCTATTCTTACCCTCCCCCAGAACTCTACTAAGGTCTGTAATAGGATTAAAATGGCCAATTGAATTTGCAAAGTCACTAGATGGTGGTGTATACAACAACCAAACCCAGTGTTTGACTAATTCAATTGACGGGCCTCTTACTGGAAAAACGACCCCCTTCTTTCTTAAACGAACCCCATCTTCAAATTCAGTTTCATACTGAACCACAGTAACGCCGATATTTAAATGGGCATTAGCCCTTTCAAAAATATCAATAGATTTTAGCGTTACTGGGTATTTTCCTTCTATACAAGAGAAATCTACAATTGGGAAGTTGGACCCTTCCGTCCCATGTACATCCTAGCGATCTAAATTCGTGTTGGTAGAATCACGTGCTAGAGGCTTGAATGCTGATATGAGGAAAGCATACTTGAAACATTTATGACATGTTTCAAAACAGATCCACTGGACACCTTGACAACCTTCTAGATCTGGATTATATTTTAAAACTGTACCCGTGTCCCTATGCCCCCATCTTAAAATAAAATCTTTCTTAAATTTACAGATATTCACTCTTAAATTTTCAACAAAAAGAACTGCAGAGCCACTACCGTTTTCATTATAATTCTCACGATACGCAATAATTTGACCCACCTACTCGCTAAAAACACCTTAAAAGGTTTTTGAATTCGGATAAATAACGCGCATCTTAGACCGTATATAATGATGATAAACTTCGCTTTTCCCCTCATTTAAATAAAAAACCTTAAAAGAATAGAAACCATAATTGAATCCCTACCTCCCCACAACTGAATTTGGTTCTCCAGTAGTGCACGAATTTTATCTACATAGTCATGCACAATTTCTACGGGGTCAAACACAAAATTTCCCCCCATAAGTGAATTAAATGGATCCCCAAAAGTCGCAGTGTAGACAGCTATTGTATTTAAAATTGAGTTTGAGAGCTGAAAGTCAGGAAAAGTTGTAAATTGCTTGTTACCCCCTCCCCCTCTTGTATATTATCAACACCCTATCCCCCACATTGTTCAATACTTGGGGTATGCGAATGCTCCACTTCATTTGTTTGAAGTGGATTCGTTAGGTTATCAATGGGGGGAGGGTTCCAAATTAATTCATTTGTGAAATCATTTAAAATTTGCAATGTGTTTGGACTCAAGTCCCCCTGCCCAACTGTACTATAATCTACATTTAAAAAATCATCTAAAAAATCATCAATATTATCTGGAATTTCCAGTACAGAGCCGCTCCATGGTGAATTGTTGGAGAGCTCCTCTCCTTCTCCAGCCGATGATGGTGAATATGGTACCAACGGTCCAAACTATAAATGAAAAATAGCTTATTTTCAAAGTGTTCAAATCACCCTATTTTAAAAAAAATTTGACTATTATTGCTTAAAACATGCTTAGCATTTGGTTTACTCTATCGATATTCTGCTTAACGAAAATCTTAAACGCCACTTTACATGGAACTAAATTTTGATTTTGTTCAAACAACTCCTCTCAATTTCCACTATTTAATACTCCCCCTCCGAGCCGGCCATCGCGGCGCTTCCCCCGGCACTTCCCCCGGCGCTTCCCGGGCCCACAGGCGCTTCCCACCCGCCACGGCACAAAAAGATATCTTTTTCTTAGCGAATTCCCGGTTCCCATACTTTTCACATGCAGAAACAGTTTTGTTTTTCACTTTGGTGGTGATAGAATTGAGGCATGTCCCCCCCCCCTTTCAGCAATGTCCTAAATATATTGTTAGACCTTAATTTGAAAATAACCCGTTTCACTAATTCCCTACAGGTTGTGAACTCACGAGCTTAATTATTGTAATCTCGTCTGTTCTGTCCCAAGATGTTTTGGAAACAGTACAATTAAATTCGAGAACAAGGAACGGTTCTTATTGAATTCTCCCCTAAAATCTTGGCAAGTTGTAAGGTTGAAAGCTGTCAAAAATATTACGCAAATTAGAATCCATATGTGTACTAGATAAATGGGATAATCTCTGTCCTTCCCTTAAAACTATAATATTCTAGCGAAAAATATTATTATAAGATAGCGAAGATGCCTACAATGGGCAGAGAAAATAGGAAAGATTAGAAAAAGAGCGGTTTATTTGACATGCAAAAAATTACATTATATTTAGATATCTCCGAGGGAGCAGAGAAATTTAAAACATTGGTTGGGGGTGGGGGGTTAATATTTTAGTATCTCTGAGACAAGTTTATATTAGGTTGAAAAATAGTTTTGTTTTTAGATAGGTAAGAAAAAATGCTCACATTTGCAAATTCTGGCTGTATTTGAATGCCCAAAGGCCCAGACAAAGAATGCTGTAGCATCGGCGGACCTTGTGTTGGTGGGGCAGCTCTTAAAGGCCCAGGCAACACATGACGGAGGGCGGACGGGCCGTCGTCGTTAATTTTTTGTGCAGATTGAACTGCGGCTTGTGCAGTAGGGCCAGTGAGGGCACGGACTTGTGCAGTCGAGCCAGTGATGTCACAGGCTTGCACAGATGTAGCGATGGCGATGTCACTGGTAGGTTGCATTGGTTCCTGATTGGATTGGAATTGGGTAGGCAGCGTGGAGCTGGGGGGTTTCGGCCAGCGACCATATTGAACAACTGTTGCCTTCGTAGGGGTTTTACCTTGAACCCTAGCTCTCTTAGTGGGAGGCGGCACACATTCTTCACCATTGTCCTTAAAGGAAGAAAAAAAAATTAGTATGAAAAATAATTTCCCCCTTTTTTACAGAATGAAAATTAGTACCCCCTTCTACAGAATTTATTGTCAGACATAATTTTGTCTAGAAAAGCATTTATCTCAAAGAAGCCCCCTCCTCTCATTGAGTTAATCTTGCGATTTATTCAAGCGCAAGGCAGATCAATAAAGAATATATCTTACTGCCTTTTGTTCAAATTTTATAGTTAAAATCGCTAAAATGTCGAAGAGAAATGGTTAGACACTGAAGCCCAAAACATTTATCTTTTCATTTCTATTTTGTCACCATTAAAAGCGTTAACCCCTTCCCCAACAAATATTCTGGATTCAAAATTGACCCCTCCCCCTAAATTTTGGAAAATTAAGCCACCCTAGGTTTACCCTCTCATTGAGTTAATCTTGCAATTTATTCAAGCGCAAGGCAGATCAATAAAGAATATATCTTACTGCCTCCCTCCCCTTTTACATAATGTCATAAAAATAATTTTTATGCATTAATTTTGGAAATAACTCGTTTCACTACTTTCATACAACATAGAATTTGCAAAAGCCTGTAGCCTTACATAGGCTAATCAACGACAATCTCTTTCCGAGCGAAACTGTTTTTAATTTGACGGGAAAAACATACCATTTTGATCTGAGAAAACCTTTTACAGGAAGTGCTTTAAAAAGGATGACAGCTAATTTTAGCCTCGCGCTGGAGAGCCTTATGTCAAACCAGAGCGGCATACAACATAGAATTTGCAAAAGCCTGTAGCCTTACATAGGTTAATCAACAACAATCTCTTTCCACGCGAAACTGTTTTTTATTTGACGGGAAAAAAACAAACCATTTTGATTTGAGAAAACCTTATACAGGAAGTGCTTTAAAAAGGGTGACAGCTAATTTTAATCTCGCGCTGGAGAGCCTTATGTCAAAACAGAGCTGCATAATGCCTTAAGAATTGACAGAAGTCAGTGGTCGCTTTTAGATAGGCTTACAGAAAGAATAAATTTATTTCTATTGCGAGAGTTATACTTGTAAAAACAGTAGAGGGTTTTGGGGGGGGGGGTTAGGTAGTAAAAAGAGCATATTTTATGTTTTCTAATGAGTATAAAAATAGCATAGTGATGTTTTTTTTTTGGGGGGGGGCTTTGATATATTGGAGGGTGACCAAGGAAAATAATTTTATTTTGAAAATGAAAATGTACTCCCATTGCTAATTGTGGCTGTCAAGGTCGAAAGCTCATCAATAATATCCATTCTTGTTCTTTCAACTGTGTCACAATACTGTAGCAATAAAAAAATATTGGTGGTGATAGAAATCTGACGTCTCAGAGCTTTGTTTCCACGGCACGATCAGATCTGACTTAAGAGGCACGAATATTTGTAGGCTAACAGGGGTTAGAAACTTTTTCTAAGCTGTGGCGATGACAACTTTTGGTGTTTGTAGGGATGAAAAAATGTGGCTTCTTCCTTCTCGAGCTATCTGGAGATCCTATTCCCTCTGGGAGCGTTTACCTTGGAGACATGCGAACTAATGGCCTATTATCAGACTAGATGCAGACATATAAAATGAAATAAACACAGATAACAAAGGCAATAGATTTATTGACTTACATATGTAGGTGCACAGCAATGGGTCAATTCAATGACAATAACGGTGACAAGAATATAAGGATTTCGTCTGATCCTCCCCAATCTGATATGTGAATAATACCAAATCTGACTTACGAATCCCTCCAAATCTGACTTACGAATAATCTCAAAAAGCACATCTACCCCACTATCAAAACATAGCTTTTTAGTCCTGCGCCATGAGGACTGGCTCGCCATTGGCCCAAGAGGACCAAGGATGTAAATCTTTCGTCCAATAATTCCTTTTAGATATATCTGATGATTCAGGCGTTCACACGGTTTTTGCCTTTAAAACGTCCTTAGAAATATCGTACGTAGCATATTTTTTATTTCTCACTCTCTAAGCGAAATCTTAAGCCTGGATAGTGCTGTTCTTTGTCTGGGGTGACTGCACTTTTTCTCTTTGCTGATTAAGGACTTCATTTTTGAAACTAGGTTTAACTTAATTATAGAAAATCGGAATTATCTTTAGAAAGAAGGAACTTTATTTTGGTATTTTAAATACAACGCATCTTACTCATGGTACATATCACCCTTCCCATCAATTTATGACGTCCCGTCATTAGTAACTGCTCATTAGGAGTGCTAAAAATTTTCTCTATTATTTTTCTTATTTTATTCTACATCTCTATCTAAAATTCATCTACCGGACTAAGATTATTTATGGTTCTAGGTTAGTTACTATGCTAAGGATTTTTTTTTCTATATCTAACACTGATTAATTTTGCATTTCCAACAAGGTTGGGGCTATTCTACCTTTACATTAGTTTTTTCTTAATTCACTTTTTTTTGTCTATATGGTACACTACTTTCTATCTATGCTACATTAAATGAATAGCTTGACAACGCTACACATAACTATCTTGACATTTAACACTAACTACAAAAATGATTTGAAACACACAATATTGTATTTATCATTTTCACTGGTAATTTTAAAATACCTTCACTATTGGGATTTTTGAATTATCAAAGTTAATAGGAAGTAACACATGTAGATTCACATCTATTCATCACCTTCGAGTCCTTAGTGTACTACACCCTTCTGTTGTAAATTATTGTCCTTCACTCTTTTTGTCTTGGCAAAAATTTTGAAGCATTTACGTTATGGTTTCTTCATGGAACAGTTCGAGCCTGATTGTCTTCACACGACAAGTTTTCTCTAATAGTCAACTGGGAAATGATGCTTCCCACTACAGGTGTTGGCATATTTCTTCTCAGCTTATCTTTTTTAGGATATTTTGAGGCACATAGAGAATGTATTCTCGCGTAAAATTATTCATTTGCGCCTTTTATAAAATTGTTAGGTCGTGGCTTGCGTTGATTAGCCTTTGCGGTGATTCCTAGGTTAATAACGGGGTAATTGAAGTTTGGATTTGAAACGGGTTGTCGTCATACTATAGTGACCCTTTTAATATATTGTCTTTAAGTTCAACTTCAAACATCTTCAAATATCATTTAACTTCAAATATCGTTAAATATCGTTTATCTTGTACTGCTCGATGGGGTTCTCAGAATTAAACTTCAAATTGTCTTTAACTTCAGCTTCAAATATCTTCAAATGTCTTTAAATATCATTTAACTTCAAAAATCGTTAAATATCGTTTAGCGTGTGCTGATCGATGGGGTTCTCAGAATTAAACTTCAAATTGTCTTTAACTTCAGCTTCAAATATCTTCAAATGTCTTTAAATATCATTTAACTTCAAATATCGTTAAATATCGTTTATCGTGTGCTGATCGATGGTGTTCTAAGAATTAAACTTCAAATTGTCTTTAACTTCAGCTTCAAATATCTTCAAATGTCTTTAAATATCATTTAACTTCAAATATCGTTAAATATCGTTTAGCTTCAAATATCATCACTATACTGTCAAATTATTCTGGGGTCCATAGTTAGTATCAAAGGCGATATCTATGTATTTATATCTTGCACTAACCGATGGGTTTCTCAGCATTTATGTGATTATATAGTTCGTTAAAGCACTTGATACTGAGATTCAAATATAGTGTTACCTGATAGGTAATATGGTTCATGGTCGAAGAAACAACGATCAAAGGTAACTGTTGTTTTCGTAGACGAAGTTGGGATGAAAATTGCCTGGAGTCTATGGTGAGTACTCTTCGTTGGTTGAGATATGATGAAAATAGATGCTGTTCGGTTGTATCTGTACTGGGCAGCTCATTGTAATGCTCAATAACCAATGTGTCCATTTACTTCCTGTAATAAAAATAACGAGGCAGAATCATACGTTCTTTAAAGTAAACACTCATAGTACAAATAAGTCATTTGTTGATCGGGTACATTAATGTCTAAGCTGTGAGACAAATTTGAATAAATAGAATGATATTAGTCCTCTCAACGAAAATCTAAAAATTTAAAACAGAGATGTCTTCAAATTTGTCTTGAAAACGGAAACATCAATAAAGTGCTCATATTATTCTTAAATACTTATTAAATAACATAAAGGGCTTATATAATTCTTCAATACTTATTAAATAAACATAAGGGGCTTATATAATTCTTCAATACTTATTAAATAAACATAATTTACCCTACATTATTAAGTTTGAGGTCTAATTTTACAACATATTTCATGCCTGCATTGTTCACGCACGTCCGTGCTGTATAAGAAACGCATGTGCAGCGTCATAACCACACGGTTTTACGCAAACGATACTACAATGAGGGAAAAAGACATAACAAGGACGAGTGGAGACCTCTCTACCCACTCGTTTTCTAATGTCTTCCCTATTTCTTGGCTTAGACGTTCTCATGGGGCTCCGGGTTTAACCTCTGCATTTCAGCTGTTTCCCCGTGTTCTTCTCTCTGTTTTTGCCTGCTAGTCTCCGGATTTTTCCGTAATTACGAGTCAACATTGGTGCCTCATATTCGCCTTTCGAATAAAGTAATTAGATGCAGGATTTCCAAGCTTGTCCGCGTAGATTCCAGTTGATGCTTGGTAAAAAATGTAATCATAATGAAGAACTGACATTAATATTTTTTTAGAAGGCCATTGTTTGAGCAAACTCTTCAGCTCTACATAAATAAATATAATATTAATATTTTGACAGAATTCGATAACTGAAAAACACCTTAACATCATTAGGGAATCCTTGTTTGTTTTACTTAGTCGCTATTGGACATACATAGGGTTTCAATCCATATATCTTAACTGATCAAACGGTTTAAAAATTGTCCATATTATTATTGAGATATACTTTCACATCCACAGTGAAATTGTACATATGAACGTATCAATAGCCAAATATTGGCAAATATGTTTCAAGAGTACGAAACATTATATTTTTCGATTAAGAAATACATGAATAGGCAAACGTGCAGAACGTAATTAAATTGGTATCCTATTTTATGTTTAGGCCTAGAATAATTATAATCTGCACTAAGACAAAATATTTCATATAATTGGACGCTTCTGTACTGATAATTTCTTGTTTTGGATGATATCCATCTTAGTTAGGACATGGGTCGATTTTTCATAGAAAATTCGAGGGGACCGCCAAAACCCAACAAATTAAAAGCTACATGGGCTTTGAGTTTCTCCCCAGGCTTCCCACAAAACGTGGTCCAACACCACTTGTCGTTTATAATCAGACATTATAATCAGACTAGACTTGAGGATGAGTTTTTTTTTCATCCCTTTGCTCAAGTAATTTAATTATATATTTATATATCTTTTACTTACCTTTGCTTGTGAAACTACATAACTAACCTAGTATTTTTTAGCTTTAACAAAGGTAATTCTATTGCTTATTACGTCGTAAAATGCCATATTTTCGAAGCATCTCTACTCCTTAAACCCTCGGAAATGACAGCTTCTAACCTATAATTGTTCGGACCACAATTTATGTGCTTCCTTTGCTAAATTGTAGCAGTGTTATCCTTGAACAATAAGTTTATAGCCTGTACCTGTAGTAAGGCTGAATTAGATCCCTGTTCGTAGTGCTAGCTACCGCTGGCACCACTTATTGGGGTGCTTGTGCGGGGTCACCACTTTTAAAGGCAAAAATGGCGCAAAAAAAGGTTGCTATGCCACTTCCTCTAAAGGGAGAACCCCTTGTCGGCCCAACTGTTAGTGAGATTCCCGCTCTTACCCCAACGGTTCTGCAAATATCGGGTTTGGTACTACCCTATTTACAGTATACCCTGTCCCAGGGTATGACAACGCGATCGAGTGGTCAAATGGCCACTTTCTAAGATCAAATGTACCCGCCTTGGGTTACGGCTAGAAAATCTCTACTCTCTCCTTGGAGGTAACAACCCTCCCTGTCAATATAATAATGACGGTACCTTGTAGCTCTATTCCTACCCTGCCTGGGTTACGGAAAATAGTGCACAGTTTGTAGAAAATACCTTACTTGTATTCTTCCAAAAGGGTCACAAATACCAAAAAAATATATATATCCCTGACTGGGGTCAGAACGCAGACTAAAAAATAATAATAATTTGTACAGCACTGTTTGTATGGGTGGACCGTCAATTGGCCCAGCCAATCAGCTACCTCCTCATTCAAACCCAATTTTACCTCTTAGATTTATCTTTCGATGACTCCCAAAATTAGGAAGTAAAAATAAACTTGCTTCACAGCTTACCTATTGCAAAACCCCTACCGCTTAGTAACGGGAATTTAACCTGTCTTTTGAAATTATACTATAAGCAAATGTAATTAAAGAAACGAAAATAGGTCATTTATCCGAAAGGAAAAGAAACAGGGGTGGAACCCCAAAAGACCCAATTTCCTACTATTATGCCTAAAATTCTTCTGTTTCTACCAACGTTTCATCGGTCCAGCAAGAATTTTTTTTTTTATACGTATTATTTTTTATTTTATTCTTTCAATTCACGGTACAAATACTTTATTATTTAGTAATATACGGAACTACTACATTGCATTTATTACTAACACTAAAAAGACTACTAATTATACACTTGCTTCTACTTGTTAAAAACTGAATACTATTTTTTTTTCATTTTACAATTCTTCATTGAGCCTTTTCTCCATTTTTCTATTGTACCCAACTCTTTGAGGGGATACAAATTTATTTCTAATAGCCAAAGTTCAAGCAAAGCTGCTCGAAGTTTTTGCTAAATCGAGCGCCGCTAAAAGCGAAGTCCATTTACCTTCCTCCTTTGACAAAGCCATTTCTGTTTCAATATACAATTTTTATTTAGTCAACTCGATTCAGTTTTCCCAACTTCCACCAGTTAAAACTTAAAGAAAATAAAAATATAGTATATATGTATTGGGGGAGGCTATTATCTCCTATGAGATATAGGGGTATTCCTGTCTTATCTTAGCGGCAATAGGCCTAATCACTTTTCTTATATGTCTGTATCTCTCCAATAATTAAATTTAAATTACAAAGTTTTAACAGCCTAATTAGTTCGCAGTTTTCCTCCAATTTCCGACTCGCGCCATTTGTAGCAATAAAAAAAATTTAGATACAGACATATAAGATTAAATAAACACAGATAAAAAGGCAATAGATTTATTGACTTGCATATTTAGGTGCACAGCAATGGGTCACTTCAATGACAATAACGGTGACAAGAATATAAGAATTTCGTCTGATCCTCCCCAATCTGATATGTGAATAATACCAAATCTGACTTACGAATCCCTCCAAATCTGACTTACGAATAATCTCAAAAAGCACATCTACCCCACTATCAAAACATAGCTTTTTAGTCCTGCGCCATGAGGACTGGCTCGCCATTGGCCCAAGAGGACCAAGGATGTAAATCTTTCGTCCAATAATTCCTTTTAGATATTTCTGATGATTCAGGCGTTCACACGGTTTTTGCCTTTTAAACTTTCTTAGAAATATCGTACGTAGCATATTTTTTATTTCTCACTCTCTTAGAGAAATCTTAAGCCTGGATAGTGCTGTTCTTTGTCTGAGGTAACTGCAATTTTTCTCTTTGCTGATTAAGGACTTCATTTTTGAAACTAGGTATAACTTAATTATAGAAAATCGGAATTATCTTTAGAAAGAAGGAACTTTATTTTGGTATTTTAAATACATCGCATCTTAATCATGGTACAATACTTTCTGATAATTTAATCACAATGCATGTCCGTTATATACGAAATCTCAAGGGTGAATTGTTATGTAACGAGGAAAACCATATGTAAGCAAGCCTCTGATTGGCTGAGAAGGAAACGCGTGATCTAACTGTTTCCTATTTCTGGGCACCTTGACATTCGCCCCTAGCATGCACTTGGCCAAAACAACAACAACAAATACTGTTTCCTATTCCTGGATCATAACATTCACCCCTAGCGGACACATGGCCAAAACATCAACAAGATCTTGAAGGAAGTGTCTTTACCCCGGTCCTCGTTAGACTCAATAATCCATCAAAGCGAGAAAATTACTGTTTCTCCATTCTCACTGACAAAAACCATAAAACAGACATAAATTACTGTTGACATCCAAGAAAAACATCAAATAAATTGACCAACACACATAACCGTCCAAGAAACATCCATAAATGTAAGAAAATTCCTGTTTTTTCAAGTGAGGAAAATTCTGTTTTTTCATTCTCACTGACAAAAACCATAAAACAGACATCCTTTTTTAATAGTCGAAAGGGATTGGAAAGCAACTAACACCGCTTCCATGCCCACCATTTATCCAAACACATCCAATAAAATCTTAGAGATAGCCATTTTCTTCAACGTACTTCAAAGGCCCGGAAATTATATCTTAGAGGATAATAACCCCCTCAGAGCCCTTAGGGCAAGGGTTATAAATTATACCTTGGGGCATATAAGGTTTTTATTGAAAGCTTTTTTCCAATTGAATTAGCCCTTTTTCAAGTTTCTACGACAAAGATTTCAATAAAAACCTTATATGCCCCCGGTGCATAACTTATAACCCTTGCCCTGAAGACTGTGGGGGGAGTGTCCTGCTGAAAGGTACAATTTCCTGATCTTTGAACTGCGTGGAACAAAATTGGCTATCTCAAAATCTTTATTGGATGTGTTTGGGGAAATGGTGGGCTTGGAAGGGGTTTTCGTTTGTTTCCAATCACTTTCAACTATTAAGAAGGACACTAGCCATTTCAATTTCCAATCGAATGAGCCTTTTTTGAAGTTTCTACGAAAAGGCGCTATATAAAAACCTTATATGCCCCCTGGGCATAATTTACAACCCTTGCCGTGAGGGCGTTGGGGGGTTATCATCCTCAAAGACCTAGTTTCCAGAACTTAAAACTATGTTGAATAAAATGGCTATCTCAAAGTTTTGATTAGATGTGTTTGGGGAAAAAAGTGGGCGTGAGAGGCGGGATAGTTGCCCTCTAATCACTTTCGACTATTAAAAAGAGCAATAGTCCTTTGAATTTCCAATCGAATGAGCCTTTTCTAAAGTTTATACGACAATGCCTTCTATAAAAAAAAATTATATGCCCCCAGGGCATAACTTACAACCCTTGCCCTAAGGACTGTGGGGATTTTTAGAGTGTCCTCAAGAACATAATTTTTAACTAACAATCAACTACGGTGAGCAAAATGGCTATCTCAAAATTTTTGATTGGATGTGTTTTAGGGAATGATAGGCGTGAAAGAGATATTAGTCGCCTTGCAAAAACTTTCGACTATTAAAAAGGGCACACTCCACTCCAATTTCCAATTGAATGAGCGTTTTTCGAAGTTTTTATGACAACTTTTTCGATACGTAGTGCCCTGCTCTAAAGGAAAAAATAATCAATAATACATTGTGCCAACATCGGTCTTATATGTCCCCAGGGCATAAATTTAAACCCTGGCCCTGGGGGCTTGGGGGAGTGTCCTCCTCTTTACTTAGTCCCCGTTTCTTGTCTCATTCTCGAGTGTCCCCGTTCTTTACTTAGGCAGCGTGATCGTGCTGCCTATGATTTATGCAACAACTTTCTATATAAACCTTATATGCCCCCAGGGCATAACTTACAACAATTGCACTGTGGGTTCTGAGGGGGTTATCATCCTAAAAGACCTAATTTCCAGAATGTTCAACTACGTTGAACAAAATGGATATCTCAAAACTTTGATTGGATGTGTTTTGGAAAATGGTGGGCGTGAAAGGGGCGGTAGTTGTTATTCAATCACTTTCAACTGTTAAAAAAGGCACTAGCCCTTTCAATTTCCAATGGAATGAGCCCTTTTGAAGTTTCTACGACAACGCTTTCAATAAAAGCTTTATATACCCCAGGGCATAACTTATAACCCTTGCCCTGGAGGCAGTGGGGGAGAGTCCTCCTCGAAAACGTAATTTCTATCTGGGAATCAACAACGCTGAACAAAATGGCTTACTAGAAATTTTGATTGGATGTGTTTGGGGAAAAGGTGGGGCGTGAGAGGGGGTTTAGTTGCCCTCAAATCACATTTGACTATTAAAAAGGGTACTATCCTTTAAATTTCAAATTGAATGAGCCCTTTTTCAAGTTTCTACTGCAAAGATTTCAATAAAACACCTTAAATGCCCCCAGGGCATAACTTATAATCCTTGCCGTGACGGCTGTGGGGAGGTGTCCCTCTCAAAAACATATTTTCTATTTGGAAATCAACTACGCTGAACAGAATGGCTCTCTCAAAATTTTTGATCGGAGGTGTTTGGGGGAATGATGGGCGTGGGGGGATGCTAGTTGCCCTCTAATCACTTTCGACTATTAAAAAGGGCACTAGCTCTTTGAATTTCAAATCGAATAAGCCTTTTTGGAAGTTTTTACGACATTACCTTCTATAAATACCTTATATGCCCCCAGGGCATAACTTAAAACCCTTACCCCGAGGGTTGTGGGGGAGTGTCCTCCTCAAAAACATATTTTCTATGTGGAAATCAACTACGCTGGACAAAATGGCTATCTCAAAATTTTGATTGGATGTGTTTGGGGAAATGATGGGCGTGGGGGGGGGCTAGTTGCCTTCCGAGCACTTTTGACTATTAAAAAGGGCACTAGCCCTTTGAATTTTCAATCAAATGAGCCTGTTTTGAAGTTTCTACGACAACACCTCCTATAAAAACCTTATATGCTCCCAGGGCATAACTTAGAACCTTTGCCCTGAGACTTGTGGGGGAGTTTCCTCCTCAAAAACATATTTTCTATGTGGAAATCAACTTCGCTGAACAAAATGGCTCTCTCAAAATTTTGAGAGATCTCAAAAAGGGCACTAGAACTCCCAATTTCCAATCGAATGAGCCCCTTTTGAAGTTTCTACGACGACCCCTTCCATATGAAGTGCCCTGCTCTAAAGGAAAAAAATAATAAATAGTACAGTGTGCCAACATCGTTCTTATATGTCCTCAGGGCATAACTTAAGACCCTTGCCCCGAGGGTTGTTGGGGAGTGTCCTCCTCAAAAACATATTTTCTATCCGGAAATCAACTACGCTGAACAAAATGGTTATCTTAAAATTTTGATTGGATGTGTTTGGGGGAATGATGGGCTTGGGGGGGGGGCTAGTTGCTCTCCAATCACTTTCGACTATTAAAAAGGGCACTTGCCACTCCAATTTCCAATCGAATGAGCCCTTTTTAAAGTTTCTATGACAATTCCTTCGATACTAAGTGCCCAGGTATGGAGAAAAAAACACACACATTGTACCCACATCGTTCTTTACTTAGGCAGCGCTAGCGTGCTGCTTATGATTTAGAATATTCTTTAAAACGTTCGTGTTGAAGGTACTCTACGGTACGAGTATAAACTCGATTGGACAACTAGGTACTGTGTCAGATGCAATGTAAAGGCCAGTTTATTAAAATTATTAATATTGAAATTTTGAAGCAGTCGTATTATCCAAGCCCTCATAGCTCAGTGGTTAATCTCTCTATCTCGGTCTTTTAGTAACAAAAGTCGATGGAGAGCGGGATTGGGAGGAAAACTAATTTTTAGGAAGAAAAAGAAATTGCTAAGAATCAGAAATAAATTAAATCAGTCTTAAGGGGAGGGGTCAGAGGCCCCATCTCCTTCTTGCTTTTGAGGCCAAACTCAGTTGACGGCAGAGGAGCTCCCGCTTTTATATTGATTAGAATTCTATCTTCAATTTAGATCAACAGTAATCGCAATCTTTCTAGCTAAAGGGTTAATTCCCGACGTCTCCTGTAGTCACGTCGAAACAAACTTTTACTGACTTTTTGGTCAGCCTGGAAAATGCCCACAGTTTACATGTATTTGAAAGTTATTAGTAAAAGTTAGGAATAGATCAATCTAGGAAAAAAACGAGCCGAAACTGACAGAAAAAACGAAGTTTTGTAATGAAAGTAAATAGTGAAATTGAAAGTTGAATAGAACATTCAATTAATGAGGAAATTAATTCCTCAATCCTTGCTGTTGTAAAATTGAAAAGCGCTTTATTGAAATTAAACGAAAAGGCAAATTTTCCTTTAAAAATTAGGCTTATTGTTAAAGCACATTGTTAATTTGTGCCTTGACTAGTACGAAAAAGTATATAATACTTTCCATTGAACTTTTTTACAAGTAGAAAATATACTTACTTCGTTGAGTTTAGAGCAGTCTGGCTTTTATAGGAATTCACGTAGTTTCGGCTGCCTTCTTGCTTCCCCAGCTTTCTTTGTTGCTGCTCTCTTCCGTTTTTGTGCACCAGATAAATGGAACCTCATCGAAATGTGAAATTAATCGGCCGCATAAAAAATTCACTGAATCAAACAGTTCGTGGTAACGAACTGTAAGTAAGGAGCGACCCGGCTCCGTAGTAACCGAAACTCTAAAAAACGCGGGATTTTGATACCAATAGATACATCAAAAGAATCAGATTTTAATGCTGTTTTGAAATATATAAGTTTCATCAAGTTCTACCCATCAAAAGTTACGCGCCTGAGAAAAGTTGGCTGATTTTCGAAAAAAGCGGGAAAGACCCCTAGAAGTTATAGAACCTGAATGAAAATCACACCATTAGATTCAGCGTATCAGAGAACCCTACTTCAGAGGTTTCAAGATCCTATCTCCAAAAATGTGGAATTTTGTCTTTTGCCAGAAGAATGATCAAGGATGCATGTTTATTTGTGTTTTTTTTTTCCAAGGGTGATCATATCGACCCAGTGGTCCTAGAATATCGTGGGAGGGCTCAATGGAACTAAAATTAAAAGTTATAGTGCCCTTCTTGAGTGACCAAAAAAAATGGAGGGCAACTAGGCCCCCTCCCACGCTCATTCTTTCCCCAAAGTCACCCGATCAAAATTTTGAGGTAGGCATTTTGTTCAGCATGGTCGAAATATGATAACTGTGTCTTTTAGGATGACTTAATCCCCCAATCCCCGGGGGGAGGGCTTAAAGTTATGAACTTTACCCAATGTTAACATATAGTAATGGTTATTGGGAAGTATACAGACGTTTTCAGGGGGGATTTTTTCTGGTGGGGGGGGGGGTAGGTCAGGGGTTATGTGGGAGGATCTTTATATGGAGGAAGTTTGCATATGGGAAGGGACATTGCTAAGAAGGGGGCACCGGATTTCCCAGCATTATTTAAAAAAAGACAGAAATTAAATAAAAAAAAACAAGTTTTTCAACAGAAAGTAAGGAGCAACATCAAAAATTAAAACAAACAGAAAATATTACGTATATGATTGCGTTCGCCCCCTAGTCAATACTTCCCTCTTTAAGCCAAAGATTTTTTAGTACTTTCATAAGAGCTATTTATTCTAATTAACGGCCTTTGTGATTAAGGGATCATTCTTAAAGAATTGGAACACAATTTGAACTTTAGCGTAAAGAGCGAGGTATTGACTAGGGGGCGAACCCCCTAATATACGTATTAAAAATACACGAATATAGAAGTTCATTACGTAAGTTAATTCGTAAATTACGTATATTTATTACTAATAAAAACGTTCGTAAATACAATTAAACAACGTTCGAGAAAGCCACTTAACCAAATAAAAGTAAAATTAATATGTAAATTTCGTTTTAATTATTCCTATACGATGAGCCAAAATCAAAACCTACATTAATTCAAAAATATTCAGAATTTACAAAAAAAACTGTTTTTTTAACTGAAGGTAAGGAGCGACATTAAAACTTAAAACGAACAGAAATTATTCCGTATATGAAAGGGGCTGTCTCCTCCTCAATACCTCGCTCTTTATGCTAAAGTTTGACTTTCTCACAACTTTATTTTTTAAACAATAAAAACTTTAGCGTAACGAGCGAGGCGTTGAGGAGGGGACAGCCCCTTTCATATACAGAATAATTTCTGTTCGTTTTAAGTTTTAACGTCGCTCCTTACTTTCAGTTAAAAAAACAGTTTTTTTTTATTATTTAATCCAATTATATTGGTGACTTTCTTATACAGACTCACTGTTTTACCTGATTGATCAGCTAATATTGAAAATCGGGTAAAATTATCCAGTAAGAGAGTAGAAAATTGCTTCAACAATATTAGAAGTTTGAATGTTTCGGCTTTAAATCCATGAGGCTTTTCAACGCATAAACAAAACAAATAAAAACTTATATTAAACAAACACTTAAGAACAGGGTGAAAAAAAAAATAAAAACTAATCTTAATTAATTCTGACACGGTAGATGCAGAGGCGTCAATTTGAGGAAGGCTTAAGTATTTTCATTGCAAAATTAAAAAAATGCAGCAAACTTTCACCTTCCCCCCTTTGATGTTGAACAAAATATTTTTTTGGATTGACACCAATTTGTAGATCTGAGTTTCCATTTAAAGTTGGTTCACGCCAAGTCGGTTGTAAATTCGAAATATTTGGTCTTCAACTGTTGGTACAAAAAATTTTAATTGTCTTATTAAAAAATCTTGTAATTTTTTCATATTTTCATTTTGTTATAATCTTTAGTGTGTGAGATTAGCTACCTTTCTTCAAAAATTTCATCGAATCTTTGATTTGTCCTTTTTTTATAATATATTTTTCTTATCTTTCTTATCTTTCCTGAAATCATCAACAAAACAATTGGTCTGAAATTAAAACTTTGATTTTCCAGAAAATAATACGTCTATGGCTACTAGGAGCGCAAAAATTCTGTCGTTGTACAAAATGAGGTTTTATTTACAAAGTCCAGAAACAGAGAAGACCTGGGTTAAACAAGACTCAGAAAAGGTTCAGAAGAAATTAAAAAATAGATTCAAAGAAATATAGAACACACAATAGCCTACATATATATAGATACATTTATATATATATATATATATATATATATATATATATATATATATATATATATATATATATATATATATATATATATATATATATATATATATATATATATATATATATATATATATATATATATATATATATATATATATATATATATATATATATATATATATATATATATATATATATATATATATGTATATATATAATATATATAGAGAGAGAGAGAGAGGAGGGGACCACTGCTCTAGAATCACGTGACTGACATGTATAGTTACGGATCCTGGGTCATTATTTTATTATAATGGAAGTCGGTCACCGTGGCTGTAACAAAAAGACAATAAAAATGTTTCACGATATATGAAATAGTAAAAAAAACTAAATATTGTTGGAAATGAAGCTCACAATAGATTGTTGTGAAGCACGGCTCTGTTAGAAACGTATTTGTTTTAATTGAGAACACTTTTTTACACAATTGTTTTTTTTCACATTTCGAATCAAATCAAAAGAAATTGCGACTACTGATTTGGAGCCCCTGATAAACTCAGGGGGGCTGAAGCCCCATCCAGCCCCCCCCCCCCCCAAAATGACGCCAGTAAACTCAGTTCAAATCACCCAGAACACCCTGTTGAAAATGAAGTTACGTTAGAAATTACAACGTGTATAATTGAAGGGCTCAATGTGGAGCTCTTGGGTCTCCACACCTTCCTGACCACCCCTCCCCGCTCTTAACTTCACTTATACAGTGGAGCTTTGGTGGCCAAGCAACTGTGAAGCCAGAATGCAGCAGCAGTCATCTTAGGAGCAGTCGTGCTAAGAATAGTCGAAGTCAAAGCAATGGTGGTCGGAATATCCTTCATAAGAAAAGTTATCATACGACAGGAGTAATGCTGGTTGAAGATGTAGTATTTTTGATAGCAGTTGGGTTGGACGCAATCTTGACACAAACTATTATATTAGGACAAATATGTCGTGGGACTGGTTGTGCTAGAAGTGGCCGTACGAAGGGGAGTAGTAGCACTAGTGATGCATGCTTTCTTCAAAGCTTTTTTTATTGGTATGATGCTTTCTGTAAAGCTATATTTTCAAGATTTCAAATGATTGTTCAATTGATCAGTGTTCTATCAATCAACTTTTCAGTGGCTAAAATTTAGTCATTTAGTACCCTCTTCTAAATGATGGCTGAATAATTATGAAGTCTCGATACAGATGAAAGTATCCCTTGTGATCCTATAATTATGCTGCTAAAAATGTATGCATGCTTCTGATTTCAAAAAGGTATGGAAAAGCGCCGTTAAAGGGCTACCTTTTATATGTACTATTTTAGAAAATTAGTACTTAAAAATAATGCAGATGCATTGGAGGTGGTAAATATAACCCGGAATAAACTTTTTTTTTTTAGATAAAGAGCCATCTGTTAAAGATTTTTCTTTCTAGTATAACTATACCCACAGGATAGTATCAGCATCCGCACAGCTGATTGTAACCCGCCAATCAACAACTAACTTCGCGAGGTAGGATGTAAATGTTTTTTTCAAGCATTTTTGTTTGGAAGTTACTTGCACTGCTTTTATTAGGATATATTTTTGAGTCTTAGAATGACCGGAACCTAATTTGGCCTGCAAGGAGAGGTAAGAGCAGGGCCTTATCTGGGATTTTGTTGGGGGGATACAAAAAAAAACCATCAAAAATGTGTTTTGTTTTTGCATTTTTATTATGTTTTTACGAGTCAGATAAACATTTTGGGGAGGGGGCTCAAACCTCTCCCTTAAATACGGCCTTTTGTGAGACTTTTGTCTAGACTTTTTTGTTGGTACTTGTGAGATTGCGCTTTTTTTGGGACTTATCGACCGTACAAAATCAAAACGCCTTAGCAAGTCTATTACCAAAAAAAGAAACAGAAAAAGGGAATTTTAAATATCGACGCGTTAAAGATCCTGTCCCAAAGAAGGCTATTAAAACTTTAATGTGTTTATGCAATATTAAGCATTTATGCAGAATTTTGCTTCGAGAGGAGGGTAAAACGGTAAATTTTTCAGTGTTCATATTATTGACTTATGAATAAAGAAAACATGCCACTGATTGTCTTTTTTTATGCTCTTTCCAAATATCTTAGTCATTTTTGTCAGAAATGAATTTTACCACCACCCCTATATATACCAATTCACGGTATATATTTCCACATTAGGGGGGGGGGGTGGTAAATTTTATTTCTGATGTAAATGAGAAGTAAGTTTAAACTTTTCCCCCACTCCCTAATGTGCAAATATATACCCTGAATCGATATATATTGGGATGGGGGTAAAATTTATTTTCGACAAAAATGATTATTATATTTAGAAAGAGCATAAAAAAGGGATGGAGTGGTATGTTTACTTTATTCATAATTCAATAGGTAAAGTTCTACCAAATCATATTATTGAGTTAGGAATAAAGTGAATACACCATTCGATGCCTTTTTTTTATGCTGATTACGAATATAATAATCATTTATATTGGAAATGAATTTCAGCCCCCCCCCCCTATATATGCCAATTCAGGGTATATATTTCTACAACCTAACCTAACCCTGAATTGGCATATATAGGGGGAGGGGCTGAAATTCATTTCCGATAGAAATGATTATTATATTCGTAATCAGCATAAAAAAAGGCATCGAATGGTGTATTCACATTATTCCTAACTCAATAATATGATTTGGTAGAACTTTACCTATTGAATTATGAATAAAGTAAACATACCACTCCATGCCTTTTTTATGCTCTTTCTAAATATAATAATCATTTTTGTCGAATATAAATTTTACCCCCACCCCAATATATATCGATTCAGGGTATATATTTGCACATTAGGGGGCGGGGGAAAAGTTTAAACTTACTTCTCATTAAACTTACTTCATTTCTGATAGAAATGATTATTATATTTGTAATCAGCATAAAAAAGGCATCGAATAGTGTATTCACTTTATTCCTAACTCAATAATATGATTTGGTAGAACTTTACCATTCAATAATATGAACAGTGAAAAATTTACCATTAAAACTTAGGAAAAGTAAAAACCTAGGAAATTTTCTGGAAATATGATGTGTACTGTACAAATATTGTATTTTGAGGTAAGGGGGTCATTGGGACCAAAATAAAGATGCTTTCTATTTATTTTAGTTAGAAAATCATAAGCATATGCCACTTATAATTATCTGAGCAAAAGTAGAGAAGAGGGTTATTTGTTCATCCAAAGAATTGTTGTCTTAGGTCAATAAAACCTTCATGAATAGATCTAAAGTTCAAATTAGGGCCAGAGAAGATACTTTTAAGTTCATATGTTCTGTATTAGCAGGGCTTTTAAGACATTTGCAGTAACTATCTTAGAACAATTGAACTTGAAGAATTGAAGTCCAGTTTGAATGCTTTTCTTGGATTACAGATTTTGGCTAGGTAATTCTCAGAGCAACACTCTTAGAGTACACCTAACGGTTTTTTTTTTCAGGGTTAAGACATGTTCACTGTAAAATTCTATGTGAATGGGACAATCGCTATCTTGAAATATGGTTTTGAACTATTTGAATAAACTTTCAGGAATGGACATAGGATCAAATTTATGCTTTGACGAGATGTTTTCAAGCTTCTATTTGCTTCTTCCTCTCTCATAAGGCTTAAAAGATTGCATAGAACAAAGAAGACAAGTCAACTAATCCTGTCTTTATTTTAGCAACAACAAGAACAAATATCCTTAATTGTGGTTGCGTCTATTTTTGTTTCACTCTAAATTATGGAGACATATTTCCAATGATCTGAGTAAATTTGTAAGCCATATTATAATTATCTCTAAATTCAAGATTCATTTTTACCTTGTGAATCCTTTAAAACCTTTCAACCATTCTCAGCTCAACCATTCTACATTGACCAAAGAAATCAAGGAGTTACTATTCCAAACATATTTTTGAATTTCTTTGCAACTTAAAAAAACTTCCTTAGGTGGGATTGATGACAAGAAAGAAACTTAAAGTCACCTGAACTTTTCTACTCTGTAGTTTAGGCTGTATCTTGACAAAGGCAGATCTAGAGCCAAATCTTGGGGGGGGGGGTGAATGTGACAGGGTGCTAATAATTGACCAAATTCACAAGTTTATTTTAAAAAAGGGTGCAAAAAATGAAAAAAACAAATGAGGGCACCAGAAAAATCTTGGGGGTGGTCCCCCTGCCGCCTCCCTGGATCTGCCCCTGACTTGAAACTAAAGTTAACTTACGGTAACTGTGGTATATTTATTTTATATCAAAACACGATAGAGGTCAATTGTCTTGAAATGAAACTGACTGTGTCGTATTTTTCTATCTTCAAATTTGATAGTTTTGAGAACCTGATTTTCAACAGGCTCTTTAAGGCCATGCTAACCCTTTGAAGTCCGGCGTGACTGATAAGTCATGAGCACTTCAAGAATCTTGCCATATCTTTACTGAAGTTTCGAAACTTCAGTAAACTAACAACTTAAATGCAGAAAATAATTGTTATATAAAAACGCTTGGGGAACAGAGGATTGAGAGACAAGTTGGCACTTGTTAAGAATCCAGTAAACACGCGGGAAAGACCGCATCGAAATCTCAAAGATACTTAATGAAAAACAGGTTTTCGCTTCATAGTGAGGCAATGCTCACTCTGTGACAAAGATTTAAACTTCAGTTTTTTGGGGTTGAAGGGGCAAAAAAAGGTACCTAGGTTAGGTTAGGTTACGTATATAATATATGCTATGTTTACCAACACCCCCCCCCCTAATCTGAAAATATGTAGCCCAAATTTGTTTCAGAACTATTATATTTGCATCCTATTTCGTTTTATTTTATTAGCATTAATGATAATTCACTTATCGCGCGTTTATTGGATTCTTAACAAGTACCGACAAGTTTTGACTAAGTGGAAAATCAAGAAGTAAATCGTAGTCCCATCCTAAAGCACCAAATGGAGGTTTTCGATGAGATGTCTAGTTTTAGGTATATTTTGATTTAGTATTTAGGTTTTTTATCTTGTTGAAATACCATTGGAATCACTGTTCATCTTTGAAGCTTGTCGAAAGAAAATTATCTAAACGTTTAAAACAACATAATTAAGCCATAATCAGCTTATGCTTATAAACTTACTGCCTAATCGACCAATTAAAACGCATTTTCGATACAATTTTCTGGTAAATTTAGTAAAATAGTTTTGCACATCTGTTGGCACGAACATATCGCACCAGTATTTTTACCGCATTAATAAAGATAGCCTCGCATTCTTTTTTTTTTTTTTTTTAATTGAGCTGTTTTCATCAATATTGGATAGAAATATTCCTAGAAAGGATATTCTGCTCCCCAGCATCTGTAACATACACATCATTTTATTTAAAACCGTTTACCATGATTCTCTGGTTTCTTTAATCTTAGGTCTGAGGGATAAAAGTTCTTTAGGTCAGAGAGAAAAATTAATATTCTATTTTTAAATGGATCTTCATTGATCGTTAGTGTCAGGAATTATAAATGACATCACTTGTTATCTTGGATTTAGGTGGGAGTCTACAGAGATAAAAATTCTATTTTTAAATACGGCTTCACTGAGCTTTAAGTCGGAGAGATAAATTGATATTCTAACGAAACCTTAATGGTTTAGCTAGGAAAATTAATGAGATGAAGAGATTAACGTAGGAAAGGGTTTCCTAGAAATTTGAAATGTGAAAGCACAGAGATGCCAAACAAAAGGAACACGCTGAAATTACTTTTAGGGGATTATTTGGGCGAAGCGGTTTTAGACAGCTTATGGAATTATTTCGGTGAAACCGTTAGAGACATTTTAAAAGATGATTTAAAAGATGATTTTAGAAGAGGTTTTGAGTGTGGTCGTTATAATACACAAGTTCCATTTGAACAGTGTTGTGAGGTCTCCTACCACAACCCTAAAGGGCTCCAATCCCCCCACCCCGATCCAAAGGGTTACAATCCCCATACCCCAATCCAGAAAGAACCCCCCGTGCCCCCCAACGTTACCAGGGCGCCCCCCCCGCCCCCCACACCCACAAAGGCCAACCCCGGGCCCCCCAAAGGACCATCGAGCTCCCAAAAGACCAACGGGGTCCCAAAGGCCCTCCACCGGTCCCCAAATGTCCCCCAGGCTCCCAACTGGCCCCCGGACCCCCAAAAGCCCTCCCCCGGTCCCCAAAGGTCCACCAGGCTCCTAAAGGACCAATCGGTCCTCAAGTGCCCCCCAGACCCCCAAAGGCCCTCCCTGTGCCCCCAAAGGCCCTCCCCCGGTCCCCAAAGGTCCCCCGGGCCAGAGAAGCGCCGCCGGGATGCGCCGGGGGCCAGGAAAACGCCGCAGGATGTGCCGCAGGGATGCGCCGCAGGTCAGGAAAGCGCCGCAGGGGGATGCGCCGCAGGGATGTTTCGCAGGAAAGGGCCGCAGGGATGCGCCGCAGGGATGCGCCGCAGGGATGCGCCGCAGGGATGCGCCGCTTTTTTGTTAGAGTTCTAGTTTACTTTAATTTTAGTTAAGAGTTTGATGTTTTACCTTTGAGTTTCAGTTAGAGTTCTTGTTTAGTTTTAGTTAAGAGTTTAGAGTTTTAGCTTAGAGTCTTAGCTTAGAGTTTTTGTTAGAGTTCTAGTTTAGTTTAATTTTAGTTAAGAGTTTGATGTTTTACCTTTGAGTTTCAGTTAGAGTTCTAGTTTAGTTTAGTTTTAGTTAAGAATTTAGAGTTTTTAGCTTAGAGTCTTAGCTTAGAGTTTTTGTTGAAGTTCTAGTTTAGTTTAGTTGTCTTTTTATATAATTTTTGAACGTTTTTGAATTAATACAGGTTTTGATTTTGGCTCACCGTACATGAATATATAAAACAAAATTTGCATATTAGCTTTACTTTTATTTGGTTAAATGGCTTTCTCAAAAGCTGGTTAATAGTTTAGAGTTTTAGCTTAGAGTCTTAGCTTAGAGTTTTTGTTAGAGTTCTAGTTTAGTTTAATTTTATTTTAGAGTTTAGAGTTTTAGCTTAGTCTTAGCTTAGAGTTTTTTTTGTTAGAGTTCTAGTTTAGTTTAATTTTAGTTAAGAGTTTGATTTTTTTAAATTTGAGTTTTAGTTAGAGTTTTAGTTTAGTTTTATTTAAGAGTTTGATGTTTTACCGTAGAGTTTCAGTTAGAGTTCTAGTTTAGTTTATTTTTAGTTAAGAATTTAGAGTTTTTAGCTTAGAGTCTTAGCTTAGAGTTTTTGTTGAAGTTCTAGTATAGTTTAGTTTTAGTTAGTAGTTTAGAGTTTTAGCTTAGAGTCTTAGCTTAGAGTTTTTGTTAGAGTTCTAGTTTATTTTAATTTTATTTTAGAGTTTAGAGTTTTAGCTTAGTCTTAGCTTAGAGTTTTTTTGTTAGAGTTCTAGTTTAGTTTAATTTTAGTTAAGAGTTTGATTTTTTTACCTTTGAGTTTCAGTTAGAGTTTTAGTTTAGTTGTAGTTAAGAGTTTGATGTTTTACCTTAGAGTCTTAGCTTAGAGTTTTAATTTGAGTTCTAGTTTAGTTTAGTTTTAGTTAAGGTTTTAGAATTTTAGCTTAGAGTTTTTTTGTTAGAGTTCTAGTTTAGTTTAATTTTAGCTAAGAGTTTGATTTTTTTACCTATGAGTTTCAGTTAGAGTTCTAGTTTAGTTTTAGTTTAGAGTTTAGATTTTTTAGCTTAGAGTTTTTATTGAAGTTCTAGTTTAGTTTAGTTTTAGTTAATAGTTTAGAGTTTTAGCTTAGAGTCTTAGCTTAGAGTTTTTGTTAGAGTTCTAGTTTAGTTTAATTTTAGTTAAGAGTTTGATGTTTTACCTTTGAGTTTCAGTTAGAGTTCTAGTTTAGTTTAGTTCTAGTTAAGAATTTAGAGTTTTTAGCTTAGAGTCTTAGCTTAGACTTTTTGTTGAAGTTCAAGTTTAGTTTATTTTTAGTTAATAGTTTAGAGTTTTAGCTTAGAGTCTTAGCTTAGAGTTTTTGTTAGAGTTTTTGTTTATTTTAATTTTATTTTAGAGTTTAGAGTTTTAGCTTAGTCTTAGCTTAGAGTTTTTTTGTTAGAGTTCTAGTTTAGTTTAATTTTAGTTAAGAGTTTGATTTTTTTACCTTTGAGTTTCAGTTAGAGTTTTAGTTTAGTTTTAGTTAAGAGTTTGGTGTTTTACCTTAGAGTCTTAGCTTAGAGTTTTAATTTGAGTTCTAGTTTAGTTTAGTTTTAGTTAAGATTTTAGAATTTTAGCTTAGAGTTTTTTTGTTAGAGTTCTAGTTTAGTTTAATTTTAGCTAAGAGTTTGATTTTTTTACCTATTAGTTTCAGTTAGAGTTCTAGTTTAGTTTTATTTAAGAGTTTGGTGTTTTACCTTAATGTCATAGCTTAGAGTTTTTAGTTAGAGTTCTAGTTTAGTTTAGTTTTGGTTAAGAATTTAGAATTTTAGCTTAGAGTCTTAGCTTAGAGTTTTTTTCTAGAGTTCTAGTTTATTTTAGTTTTAGTTAATAGTTTAGAGTTTTTGTTGAAGTTTTATTTTATTTTACTTTTAGTTAATAGATTAGAGTTTTATCTTAGAGTCTTAGATTAGACTTTTTGTTAGATCGTAAGTTATTTTTATTAATAGTTAATAGTTAAGAGTTTTAGCTTAGAGTATTAGATTATAGTTTTAGTTTGAGTCATAGGGTATTTTAAATTTAGTTAATAGTTTATACTTTTATCTTAGATAACTATCTGGGAGTCTTAGTTTAGTTTAGTTTAAGTTAAGATTTTAGTATTTTAGCTTAGAGTTTTTTTGTTAGAGTTCTAGCTTAGTTTTAATTTTAGCTAAGAGTTTGATTTTTTACCTCTGAGTTTCAGTTAGAGTTCTAGTTTAGTTTTAGTTAAGAGTTTAGAATTTTAGCTTAATGTCTTAGCTTAGATTTTTATGTTAGAGTTCGAGTTTATTTTGGTTTTGTTTAATATTTTAGAATTATAGCTTAGAGTTTTTTTTGTGAGAGTTCTAGTTTAGTTTAATTTTAGATATGAGTTTGATTTATTAACTCTGAGTTTCAGTTATAGTTCTGGTTTAGTTTTATTTAAGAGTTTGGTGTTTTAACTTAATGTCTTAGCTTAGAGTTTTTAGTTAGAGTTCTAGTTTATTTTAGTTTAAGTTAAGAGTTTGGAGTTTTACCTTAGAGACCTAGCTTATAATTTTAGTGGAAGATAGAAAAAGTAATACCATACTTGTGAATATTTTCCCGGGAGATAAAAAGTTCTAGTTCAATTTAAAATTTTCTCAACGAAGTGAAAAAGAATTCAAGTTCTCTTCTGAATTTTACCAAAGAACACAATTCATTCTAATTTCACCAGAGAAAATAAAAATCTTCCACTTCAGTTCTTTATTTCACAAAGACATAAAGAAATTTAAAGTTCAATTCTAAATTTTTCGGTGGAAGATAGAAAAAGTAATACCATACTTGTGAATATTTACACGAAACATAAAAAGTTCTAGTTCAATTTAAAATTTTCTCAACGAAGTGAAGAAAAGTTCAAGTTCTCTACTGAATTTTACCAAAGAATACAATTCAATTCTAATTTCTACAGAGAAAACAAAAATCTTCCACTTAATTTCTATATTTTACAAAAGTATAAAGAAATTTAAAGTTCAATTCTAAATTTTGTCGTTGGAAGATAGAAGGAGTAATACCATACTTGTGAATATTTTCCCGGAAGATAAAAAGTTCTAGTTCAATTCAAAACTTTCTCAACGAAGTGAAGAAGAATTCAAGATCTCTTCTGAATTTTACCAAAGAACACAATTCAATTCTAATTTCACCAGAGAAAAAAAAAATCTTCCACTTAAGTTCTTTATTTCACAAAGACATAAAGAAATTTAAAGTTCAATTCTAAATTTTTCGGTGGAAGATAGAAAAAGTAATACCATAATTATGAATATTTTCTCGAAGAGATGAAAAATTTAAAATACTGTTACAAATTTTTCACAGAAGATAAAAAAGTTCAAGTTCTCTTCGGAATTTTACCAAAGAACATAATTCAATTCTAATTTCTCCAGAGAAAACAAAAATCTTACACTTCAGTTCTTTATTTCACAAAGACATAAAGAAATTTAGAGTTCAATTCTAAATTTTTCAGTGGAAGATAGAAAAAGTAATACCATACATGTGAATATTTTCCAGGAAGATAAAAAGTTCTAGTTCAATTTAAAATTTTCTCAACGAAGTGAAGAAAAATTAAAGTTCTCTTCTGAATTTTACCAAAGAACACAATTCAATTCTAATTTCACCAGAGAAAATAAAAATCTTCCACTTAAGTTCTTTATTTCACAAAGATATAAAGAAATTTAAAGTTCAATTCTAAATTTTTCGGTGGAAACAATAAAAAGTAATACCATACTTGTGAATATTTTCCCGGAAGATGAAAAGTTCTAGTTCAATTTAAAAATTTCTCAACGAAGTGAAGAAAAATTCAAGTTCTCTTCTGAATTTTAGCAGAGAACACAATTCAATTCTAATTTCACCAGAGAAAATAAAAATCTTCCACTTCAGTTCTATGTTTCACAAAGACATAAAGAAATTTAAAGTTCAATTCTAAATTTTTCGGTGGAAGATAGAAAAAGTAATTTTCTCGGAAGATAAAAAGTTCTAGTTCAATTTAAAATTATCTCAACGAAGTGAAGAAAAATTTAAGTTCTCTTCTGAATTTTATCAAAGAACACAATTAAATTCTAATTTCACCAGAGAAAATCAAAATCTTCCGCTTAAGTTCTTTATTTCACAAAGACATAAAGAAATTTGAAGTTCAATTCTAAATTTTTCGGTGGAAACAAGAAAAATTAATACCATACTTGTGAATGTTTTCCCGGAAGATAAAAAGTTCTAGTTCAATTTAAAATTTTCGCAAAGAAGTGAAGAAAAATTCAAGTTTTCTTCTGAATTTTAGCAGAGAACACAATTAAATTCTAATTTCACCAGAGAAAATAAAAATCTTCCACTTCAGTTCTATATTTCACAAAGACATAAAGAAATTTAAAGTTCAATTCTAAATTTTTCGGTGGAAGATAGAAAAAGTAATACCATACCTGTGAATATTTTCTCGAAATGATGAAAAATTTAAAATACTGTTCCAAATTTTTCACATAAGATAGAACAGTTCAAGTTCTCTTCGGAATATTACTAAAGAACACAATTCAATTCTAATTTCACCAGAGAAAATAAAAATCTTCCACTCCAGTTCTTTATTTCACAAAGACATATAGAAATTTAAAGTTCAATTTTAAATTTTTCGGTGGAATATAGAAAAAGTAATACCATACTTGTGAATATATTCACGGAAGATAAAAAGTTCTAGTTCAATTTAAAATTTTCTCAACGAAGTGAAGAAAAGTTCAAGTTCTCTTCTCAATTTTACTAAAGAACACAATTCAATTCTAAGTTCTACGGATAAAATAAAAATCTTCCACTTCAGTTCTTTATTTTAGAAGGACAAAGAAATTTAGAGTTCAATTATAAATTTTTTTGTGGAAGATAGAAAAAGTAATACATTACTGGTGAATATTTTCACGTAAGATAAAATGTTCTAGTTAAATGTAAAATTTTCTCAATGAATTTAAGAAAAGTTCAAGCTCTCTTCTGAATTTTACTAAAGAACACACTTCAGATCTAATTTCTCCATAGAAAATAAAAATCTTCCACTTCAGTTTTAAGTTCCCTATAGAAATAAAGAAATTTAAAGTTCTATTCTAAATTTTTAGATGTAAGATGGAAAAAGTAACGCTATGACTGCGATTGTTTTCAATGAAGATCAAAAGTTTCACTTTAATTCTAATTTTCTTAAGTTCACTACCGATTTTTTGCAAAGAGATGAAAAATTTAAAGTTCTGTTCAAAATTTTTCATAGAAGATAGAAAAAGTTATACATTGATTTGAATATTCGACATGAAGATAAGGAGCATCACTTCAATTCTGAGTTTTCTCGAAGAAGTGCAAAATGTTCAAGTTCTCTTCTGAATTTTCTTAAAGAAGTGAAAAAAGTTAGCTCAATTCTGAATTTTACCAATGAATATGAAAAAAGCTTCCTCTTCAGTTCTTAATTCCTCAAAGACATAAAAAATTCAAAGTTCTCTTCTAATTTTTCCAAGAAAATAAAAAGGCTCCACTTCACTTCTGGTTTTTTCTCAAAGAGTTGAAAAATTTAAAGTTATTTTCTAATTTTAAATTAAATTTTAACTCCCTTTGTCATATGGATTTACCCATCAAATTTTTAAATTAGAAAATGAGTGACTCGTTCTATTATTAAAGACAATCTTTCAAACTCGTTCATCTAACCTTCAAAACAATAGGTTAGGTTAGGTATAAATAAATATTAATAAATAAATAGAAACATTTCTACATGTTTAAGTTAGGTTAGGTTAGGTTAACTTATCATGAGTGCTCATGATAAGTTAACCTAACCTTTTCCGGCGAGTATGGTTAGGTTAGACTAGATTAAGTTAGGTTAGATTAGGATAGGTTAGGTTAGCCTACGTACGCTTCACTTAGGTTAGCTTAGGTTAGGTGAGAGACATGCAAAAAGTTAGGTGTATGATTAGGTTAGATTAGGTTAGATTAAGTTAGGTTAGGTTAAGTTAGGTTAGGCTTGGTTTGCCTTAGGGCGCGCGCGGTCGTAGGCTAACCTAGCCTAACCTAACTTAACCTAACCTAACTTAATCTAACCTAATCTAACCTAATCATACACCTAACTTTTTGCATGTCTCTCACCTAACCTAAGCTAACCTAAGTGAAGCGTACGTAGGCTAACCTAACCTAACCTAGCCTAATCTAACCTAACTTAATCTAGTCTAACCTAACCTAACCATGTGATTATTTTCAATGAAGATCAAAAGTTTCACTTTAATTCTAATTTTCTTAAGTTCACTACCGATTTTTTGCAAAGAGATGAAAAATTTAAAGTTATGTTCCAAATTTTTCATAGAAGATAGAAAAAGTTATACAATTATTATAATATTTGACATGAAGATAAGGAGTATCATTATAATTCTGAGTTTTCTTGAAGAATTGCAAAAAGTGCAAGTTCACTTATAAATTTTCTTAAAGAAGTGAAAAAAATTAGCTCAACTCTGAATTTTAACAATGAAAATGAAAAAACCTTCCACTTCAGTTCTTAATTCCTCAAAGACATAAAAAATTCAAAGTTCTCTTCTAATTTTTCCAAGAAAATAAAAACATTTCTACATGTTTAAGTTAGGTTAGGTTAACTTATCATGAGTGCTCATGATAAGTTAACCTAACCTTTTCCGGTGAGTATGGTTAGGTTAGACTAGATTAAGTTAGGTTAGATTAGGATAGGTTAGGTTAGCCTACGTACGCTTCACTTAGGTTAGCTTAGGTTAGGTGAGAGACATGCAAAAAGTTAGGTGTATGATTAGGTTAGATTAGGTTAGATTAAGTTAGGTTGGGTTAAGTTAGGTTAGGCTAGGGTAGCCTAGGTACGCGCGCGTACGTAGGCTAACCTAGCCTAACCTAACTTAACCTAACCTAACTTAATCTAACCTAATCTAACCTAATCATACACCTAACTTTTTGCATGTCTCTCACCTAACCTAAGCTAACCTAAGTGAAGCGTACGTAGGCTAACCTAACCTATCCTAATCTAACCTAACTTAATCTAGTCTAACCTAACCATACTCGCCGGAAAAGGTTAGGTTAACCTATCATGAGCGCTCATGATAAGTTAACCTAACCTAACTTAAACATGTAGAAATGTTTCTATTTATTTATTAATATTTATTTATACCTAACCTATTGTTTTGGAGGTTAGATGAACGAGTTTGAAAGATTGTCTTTAATAATAGAACGAGTCACTCATTTTCTAATTTAAAAATTTGATGGGTAAATCCATATGACAAAGGGAGCTAAAATTTAATTTAAAATTAGAAAAGAACTTTAAATTTTTCAACTCTTTGAGAAAAAACCAGAACTGAAGTGGAGCCTTTTTATTTTCTTGGAAAAATTAGAAGAGAACTTTGAATTTTTTATGTCTTTGAGGAATTAAGAACTGAAGTGGAAGCTTTTTTCATTTTCATTGGTAAAATTCAGAATTGAGCTAACTTTTTCCACTTCTTTAAGAAAATTCAGAAGCGAACTTGAACATTTTGCACTTCTTCGAGAAAACTCAGAATTAAAGTGATGCTCCTTATCTTCATGTCGAATATTCAAATCAATGTATAACTTTTTCTATCTTCTATGAAAAATTTGGAACAGAACTTTAAATTTTTCATCTCTTTGCACAAAATCGGTAGTGAACTTAAGAAAATTAGAATTAAAGTGAAACTTTTGATCTTCATTGAAAATAATCACAATCATAGTATTACTTTTTCTATCTTTCATCTAAAAATTTAGAATAGAACTTTAAATTTCTTTATTTCATTGTGGAACTTAAAACTGAAGTGGAAGATTTTTATTTTCTATGGAGAAATTAGAACTGAAGTGTGTTCTTTGGTAAAATTCAGAAGAGAACTTGAACTTTTGTTCACTTCGTTGAGAAAATTTTAAATTGAACTAGAACTGTTTATCTTCCGGGAAAATATTCACAAGTATGGTCTTACTTTTTCTATCTTCCAACGAAAAATTTAGAATTGAACTTTAAATTTCTTTATGTCCATGTGAAATGAAGAACTGAAGTGGAAAATTTTTATTTTCTCTGGTGAAATTAGAATTGAATTGTGTTCTTTAGTAATATTCAGAAGAGAACTTGAACTTTTCTTCACTTCGTTGAGAAAATTTTAAATTGAACTAGAACTTTTTATCTTCCGGGAAAATATTCACAAGTATGGTATTACTTTTTCTATATTCCACCGAAAAATTTAGAATTGAACTATAAATTTCTTTATTTCTTTGTGAAATAAAGAACTTAAGTGTAAGATTTTTATTTTCTCTGGAAAAATTAGAATTGAATTGTGTTCTTTGGTAAAATTCTGAAGAGAACTTGAACTTTTTTATCTTCTGGGAAAAATTTGGAACAGTATTTTAAATCTTTCATCTTTTCAAGAAACTATTCACAGGTATGGTATTACTTTTTCTATCTTCCATCGAAAAACTTATAATTGAACTCTAAATTTCTTTATGTCTTTGAGAAATAAAGAACTGAAGTGGAAGCTTTGTATTTTCTCTGGTGAAATTAGAATTTAATTGTGTTCTCTGCTAAGATTCAGAAGAGAACTTGAATTTTTCTTCACGTTGTTGCCAAAATTTTCAATTGAACTAGAACTTTTTATCGTCCGGGAAAATATTCACAAGTATGGTATTACTTTTTATTGTTTCCACCGAAAAATTTAGAATTGAACTTTAAATTTCTTTATGTCTTTTGTGAAATAAAGAACTTAAGTGGAAGATTTTGATTTTCTCTGGGGAAATTAGAATTGAATTGTGTTCTTTGGTAAAATTCAGAAGAGAACTTGAATTTTTCTTCACTTCGTTGAGAAAATTTTAAATTGAACTAAAACTTTTTATCTTCCGGGAAAATTACTTTTTCTATCTTCCACCGAAAAATTTAGAATTGAACTTTAAATTTCTTTATGTCTTTGTGAAATATAGAACTGAAGTGGAAGATTTTTATTTTCTCTGGTGAAATTAGAATTGAATTGTGTTCTCTGCTAAAATTCAGAAGAGAATTTGAATTTTTTTTCACTTCGTTGATAAAATTGCCAATTGAACTAGAAACTTTCATCCTGCGTGAAAATATTCACAAGTATGGTATTACTTTTTCTTTTTTCCACCAAAAAATTTTGAATTAAACTGCAAATTTACTTATTTGCTTTTTCCATAATGAACTGAAGTGGTCGATTTTTATTGCATATGGTGAAGTTAGAATTTTATTGTGTTATTTGCTAAATTTCAGAAGAGAACTTAAATTTTTCTTTACTTCGTTGAGAAAATTTAAAATTGAACTAGAAATTTTTATCGTCCGAGACAATAATCACAAGTATGGTATTACTTTTTCTATCTTCCACCGAAAAATTTAGAATTAAACTCTAAATTTCTTTATGTATTTGTGAAATAAAGAACTGAAGTGTAAGATTTTTGTTTTCTCTGGAGAAATTAGAATTGAATTATGTTCTTTGGTAAAATTCCGAAGAGAACTTGAACTTTTTTATCTTCTGTGAAAAATTTGGAACAGTATTTTAAACTTTTCATCTCTTCGAGAAAATATTCACAAGTATGGTATTACTTTTTCTATCTTCCACCGAAAAATTTAGAATTGAACTATAAATTTCTTTATGTCTTTGTGAAATAAAGAACTGAAGTGGAAGATTTTTTTTTTCTCTGGTGAAATTAGAATTGAATTGTGTTCTTTGGTAAAATTCAGAAGAGATCTTGAATTCTTCTTCACTTCGTTGAGAAAATTTTGAATTGAACTAGAACTTTTTATCTTCCGGGAAAATATTCACAAGTATGGTATTACTTTTTCTATCTTCCAACGAAAAAATTTAGAATTAAACTCAAAATTTCTTTATGTCTTTGTAAAATATAGAACTTAAGTGGAAGATTTTTGTTTTCTCTGGAGAAATTAGAATTGAATTGTGTTCTTTGGTAAAATTCAGTAGAGAAGTTGACTTTTTCTTCACTTTTTTGAGAAAATTTTAAATTGAACTAGTACTTTTTACGTTCAGTGAAAATATTCACAAGTATGATATTACTTTTTATGTCTTCCACCGAAAAATTTTAGAATTGAACTCTAAATTTCTTTATGCCTTTGTGAAATAAATAACTTGAATTGTGTTCTTTGGTAAAATTCAGAAGAGAACTTGAATTCTTTTTCACTTCGTTGAGAAAATTTTAAATTGAACTAGAACTTTTTATCTCCCGGGAAAATATTCACAAGTATGGTATTACTTTTTCTATCTTCCACTAAAATTATAAGCTATGTCTCTAAGGTAAAACTCCAAACTCTTAACTTAAACTAAAATAAACTAGAACTCTAACTAAAAACTCTAAGCTAAGACATTAAGCTAAAACACCAAACTCTTAACTAAAACTAAACTAGAACTCTAACTGAAACTCATAGGTAAAAATCAAACTCTTAGCTAAAATTAAACTAAACTAGAACTCTAACAAAAAAAATCCAAGCTAAAATTCTAAAATCTTAACCAAAACTAAAATAAACTCGAACCATAACATAAAACTCTAAGCTAAGACATTAAGCTAAAATTCTAAACTCTTAACTAAAACTAAACTAGAACTCTAACTGAAACTCAGAGGTAAAAAATCAAACTCTTAGCTAAAATTAAAACTAAGCTAGAACTCTAACAAAAAAAACTCTAAGCTAAAATTCTAAAATCTTAACTAAAAATAAACTATACTAAAACTCTAAGCTAGGTCTCTAAGATAAAACTCTAAACTCTTAACTACATGTAAACTAAACTAGAACTCCAACAGAAACTATAAGCTAAGACTATGCTAAAACTCTAAACTCTTAACTATTAATAAACTAAACTTCAACTCTAACATAAACTCTAAGCTAAGACTCTAAGCTAAAACTCTAAACTATTAACTAAAAGTAAAATAAACTAAAACTTCAACAAAAACTCTAAACTCTTAACTAAAACTAAAATAAACTAGAACTCTAGAAAAAAACTAAGCTAAGACTCTAAGCTAAAATTCTAAACTCTTAACCAAAACTAAACTAAACTAGAACTCTAACTAAAAACTCTAAGCTATGACATTATGGTAAAACACCAAACTCTTAACTAAAACTAAACTAGAACTCTAACTGAAACTCATAGGTAAAAAAATCAAACTCTTAGCTAAAATTAAACTAAACTAGAACTCTAACAAAAAAACTCTAAGCTAAAATTCTAAAATCTTAACTAAAACTAAACTAAACTAGAACTCAAATTAAAACTCTAAGCTAAGACTCTAAGGTAAAACACCAAAACTCTTAACTAAAACTAAACTAAAACTCTAACTGAAACTCAAAGGTAAAAAAATCAAACTCTTAACTAAAATTAAACTAAAATATAACTCTAACAAAAAAACTTTAAGCTAAGACTACGCTAAAACTCTAAACTCTAAAATAAAATTAAAATAAACTAGAACTCTAACAAAAACTCTAAGCTACGACTCTAAGCTAAAACTCTCAACTATTAACTAAAACTAAACTAAACTTGAACTTCAACAAAAACTCTAAGCTAAGACTCTAAGCTAAAAACTCTAAATTCTTAACTAAATCTAAACTAAACTAGAACTCTAACTGAAACTCAAAGGTAAAACATCAAACTATTAACTAAAATTAAACTAAACTAGAACTCTAACAAAAACTCTAAGGTAAGACTCTAAGCTAAAACTATAAACTATTAACTAAAACTAAACTAAACTCGAACTTAAATAAAAACTCTAAGCTAAAAAATCTAAACTCTTAACTAAAACTAAACTAGAACTCTAACTGAAACTCATTGGTAAAAAAAATCAAACTCTTAGCTAAAATTAAACTAAACTAGAACTCTAACAAAAAAACTCTAAGCTAAAATTCTAAAATCTTAACTAAAACTAAACTAAACTAGAACTCAAATTAAAACTCTAAGCTAAGACTCTATGGTAAAACATCAAACTCTTAAATAAAACTAAACTAAAACTCTAACTGAAACTCAAAGGTAAAAAAATCAAACTCTTAACTAAAATTAAACTAAACTAGAACTCTAACAAAAAAACTCTAAGCTAAGACTAAGCTAAAACTCTAAACCCTAAAATAAAATTAAAATAAACTAGAACTCTAACAAAAACTCTAAGCTAAGACTCTAAGCTAAAACTCTGAACTACTAACTAAAACTAAACTATACTAGAACTTCAACAAAAACTCTAAGCTAAGACTCTAAGCTAAAACTCTAAATTCTTAACTAAAACTAAACTAAACTAGAACTCTAACTGAAACTCAAAGGTAAAACACCAAACTCTTAACTAAAACTAAACTAGAACTCTAACTGAAACTCATAGGTAAAACATCAAACTCTTAGCTAAAATTAAACTAAACTCGAACTCTAACAAAAAAAACTCTAAGCTAAGACTAAACTAAAACTCTAAACTCTAAAATAAAATTAAAATAAACTAGAACTCTAACAAAAACTCTAAGCTAAGACTCTAAGCTAAAATTCTAAACTCTTAACTATAAATAAAATATAACTTCAACAAAAACTCTAAGCTACGGCTCTAAGCTAAAAACTCTAAATTCTTAACTAAAACTAAACTAAACTAGAACTCTAACTGAAACTCAAAGGTAAAACATCAAACTCTTAACTAAAATTAAACTAAACTAGAACTCTAACAAAAACTCTAAGCTAAGACTCTAAGCTAAAACTCTGCTAAAAACTCTAAACTCTTAACTAAAACTAAACAAGAACTCTAACTGAAACTCAAAGGTAAAACATCAAACTCTTAACTAAAATTAAAGTAAACTAGAAATCTAACAAAAAGCGGCGCATCCCTGTGGCGCATTCCTGCGGCGCTTTCCTGCGGCGCATCCCTGCGGCGCATCCCCTGCGGCACTTTCCTGACCTGCGGCGCATCCCTGCGGCACATCCTGCGGCGTTTTCCTGGCCCAAGGCGCATCCCGGCGGCGCTTCTCTGGCCCGGGGGACCTTGGGGGACCGGGGGTGGGCCTTTGGGGGCACAGGGAGGGCCTTTGGGGGTCTGGGGGGCACTTGAGGACCGATTGGTCCTTTAGGAGCCTGGTGGACCTTTGGGGACCGGGGGAGGGCCTTTGGAGGTCCGGGGGGCCAGTTGGGAGCCTGGGGGACATTTGGGGACCGGTGGAGGGCCTTTGGGACCCCGTTGGTCTTTTGGGAGCTCGATGGTCCTTTGGGGGGCCCGGGGATGGCCTTTGAGGGTCTGGGGGACGAGGTGGGCTCCCGGGGACCCTTTGGGGGCACGGGGGGTTCCTTCTGGATGGGGGTATGGGGATGGTAACCCTTTGGATCGAGGTAGGGGGATTGAGACCCTTTGGGGTTGGGGTAGGGGACCTCACAACACTGTTCAAATGGAACTTGTGTATTATAACGACCACACTCAAAACCTCTTCTAAAATCATCTTTTAAATCATCTTTTAAAATGTCTCTAACGGTTTCGCCGAAATAACTCCATAAGCTGTCTAAAACCGCTTCGCCCAAATAATCCCCTAAAAGTAATTTCAGCGTGTTCCTTTTGTTTGGCATCTCTGTGCTTTCACATTTCAAATTTCTAGGAAACCGTTTCCTACGTTAATCTCTTCATCTCATAAATTTTCCTAGCTAAACTATTAAGATTTCGTTAGAATATCAATTTATCTCTCTGACTTAAAGCTCAGTGAAGCCCTATTTAAAAATAGAATATCTATCTCTTTAGACTCCCACATAATTCCAAGATAACAAGTGATGTCATTTATAATTCCTGACACTAACGATCAATGAAGCCCTATTTAAAAATAGAATATTAATTTTTCTCTCTGACCTAAAGAACGTTTATCCCTCAGACCTAAGATTAAAGAAACCAGAGAAGGAAACACGTGATCTAACTGTTTCCGGGAAACTCATAACATTTGCCTTGAGCAACAACAACAAATACTATTTCTGGATCATAACATTCGCTGAGAGCAACAACAAGAAGGAAGTGTCATTGACCTGCCCCCATTAGACTCAATAATCCATGAACGGGACAAAGTTTCTGTTTTTCAAATTCTCACTGAAAAAATCCATAAAAACATCAAATAAATCGATCAACACATATAACCATCCATGAAAACAGACATAAATGTGAGAAAATTCCTGTTTTTCCAAGTGAGAAAATTCCTGTTTTTTCATTCTCAGTGAGAAAACCATAAACCACGTGGTAATCGTCGGAGATATTATGGCACCTCTACTACCATGTAAAGTCTTTTGAAGTATTTACTTCCACCCCCTTCCCCAAGGCTGGTGCTAGAAATTTCAAGGGTGAATACAATTTCTATGTTTGCACCTCTTTGGGAAATTCAATGAACGTTTTTAAAAGTGGGTAATTTGAGATATAACATAGACTGTCTTTTCAGTTTTCAGAATTTCACTCTATTATGCCGTACTTGTTTATGGTTCTAGGTATTTGCCCCCCCCCCCAGAAAATACAACCCGCCGCGGAAAATCGCCCCCCCCCTACGGAAAATTTGGTTTTGCAAATTTGAGTTGTGTTTGTTGGTTTTTTTTTTCGTTGAGAAGTGCTAAGGAAACAGAAAAAGAGGAATATACACACCATAAGTATCTTAAAACTTCCCTTTTTGCTGAAAAGACCATATGAACTTCCGAAATTTTTGGCAGTAGCGGGCGCCAAATAAAAAAACAAGAAGAAAAAATGTGGGCGAAAAATCATCAATATTAACCTAAAAAGATATGGCACCAAAATGTTTAAAAAGGTTTATCTTTCGTTTGAAGCCATAGTTGGCTTTGGGAATCAACAAATTCTTATTGTTTAAGTTTTTACGATCTTACCTTCCAAGTGTAAAACTACCACAAATCACAATAATAAATAAATGAAACCCAAAACGAACAGAAATTACACTAGATAACCTAGTCAAACTCAAAACGAGCAAAAATTAAAAGGGGTAGGGCTGACAACCCCCGTGTCTTCTCAAGACCAGAACATAATTTGCACTTCACTAAAAAAAATAATAGCCGTGGATTGTCAGTTCAATATAAATATTCTGATATATATTCCTTAAAGTCTTAATACTTCTTTATTTATTAAAGTCAAAAAAGTGAAAACATTTAAAAATGTATTTTGTTTTCAGTAAAGTGCAAATTGTGTTCTGGTCTTGAGAAGGCGTCGGTGTTGTCAGCCCTACTCATGTTAATTTTTGTGGGTTTGAGTTTTACTCGGTTATTTATTGCAATTTCCGTTTGTTTTGGGTTTAATTCATTTATTGATGGTGATGTGTGGTAGTTTTAAGCTTGGAAAACTATTTGAATTTATTTCTACTCATTTTTGGCTTAATGGATCTCTTTTCTCTTCTTTGACAAACTTGACTTGTGGAATTTTTTTAATCAATTTTTGTTCGTTGTTTATTAGGCCTAGCATCATCTTTTTCATGGAAATTTTTTTTTACATCTTTTTGGTATTTTTCTATTAGGCTCCATCATTTTCTATTTTTCTGTATACTCCCCGGGGGGTATTTTTTTCTTTGGGGGGGGGGGGGGTAAACGCCAGCCACCCTTCTATATGTCCTTTATGAACACTACCAAATAATTATTTGTAATTGCTGTTTTTTACGCTTCCAATGCTGTGGAAAGCAGTCTCGACTCTTCTGTATCCAGAGTTCTAAGCAATTGTACTTTCAGTTGAAATCACTAAGCTATTGAATACGCCTTCAATCATTCTTGATCTAAATTTAAATCCTAGGTAATTTGGGTCTCAAGAAACTTATTTTGGCTGATGTCACTGGGACTTGCAATGTGAGCGAAATTCTAAATCTTGTTGGTGTATTTACATAAATTTCATTCTAATTATGTTTTGTAATGAAGCTTTAATATTCTTCTGTATCTGCACATTTGTTTAGTCGTGACGTCAGAGGTTATACTTCTAAGTAGAATTTTTCACCCGACGTATCGTCTTAATTTCAGTTTCTGATCAAACTATTTCTTTTGATTCGTGTCTTCCACTTTCAAACCTTCTTCTAATAAAAAGGAAATCTATTTAATATTGAATGAAAACTTAAAAGGGTCAATAAAGGTTTGGTATGCTTTAAATCGATTGTCCATGCCACTTTTAGCACAACTGAATATTTCATCAAAAACCTCTATTTGGTGCTTTAGGATTGGACCTCGGTCAAGGCCGTATCAATGGGGGAGGGGTTAAGGGGCATGAACCCCCCACCGAAATATTTGTCCGACTCGTAAAAACGTAAGAATTTTTATGCGTTTTTTAAAGTTTTTTTTTGTACCCCCCCTCCCCCGAAAAAAATCTTGGATACGGCCCTGACCACAATCTACTTCTTGATTCTCTACTTAATTAATCTCCTTCTATTTTGATTTCCACTTATTCCTGGATTCCTCATTGGTACAACAAAGTAGGCTATACAAAAGGGAATTTCAAATAAATGGAATTCTGACCCTATTAACAGAGATTAGAGACAGAAATCACAGCCAGTTGGGTAGTGTATTGAACCTTTACTCCAAAACCATAAACCAAAGGCCATTGAATTCAAGGGGCATACATTGATAGGATTAAACCTAATATATTTGGGTCAAATATACGGTTTAGGTACGTCAGTTATTAAGGACCTCTGCAACCAATGGGGCCAAACTTTGTTTTTGTACCTTTCTGTTTGGCTTTTGGCGGGATATGTAGATATATAGCTACTTTGTAGAAAATAAATAAGTGTTCTGGGGTACTCAGGAAAAACGCCTTGTCTTCAACGAATAATTGAAGTGGACATTCTAAATCTGAACCAAATCTGTTAAAGCGATCATTAAAATAGTCATTCCTCAAAAATTCTATACCAATTATGGTTGATCCATAGCTTCCTTTAGTTATAGGCCTGCTTTTAAAGTAGCCTACATCCTGAACCGTATATTTGTCCCAAATCTATTAGGTTTAATCCTATCGATTTATGCCCCAAGAATTCAATGGCTTTCGGCTTATGGTTCTAAAGGTTCAATAGAATGGCCAACTAGCTACGGTTTCTGTCTCTAATCTCTGATAATTGGGTCAGAATTCCATTTATTTGAAAATCCCCACGGTGATCTGTTGTATCAATGAGGACTCCAGGAATAAGTGGAAATTCAAAACACAAGATTTGAGGTATATAACGTAGCCTCTTGCTATTGAAAATAGCCTACACCGCAAATATTAATTTAGCCAGACTTTCAGGGAACTATTCTTTCCTTTTTTCTCGCCACTATAGCTCCCTGCATAAGTAAAGTCTCTGTAGCCAACAATTCTTTTCTGCAGCCGTACACCAATTATTGCTACGTCGTTTAAATGGGCTAGTTTCGTGATTAAATTAAAAAACAAGTTTTTTTTAACTGAAAGTAAGGAACGACGTTAAAACTTAAAACGAACAGAAATTATTCCGTATATAAAGGGGGCTGTCCCCTCCTCAACGCCTCGCTGTTTACGCTAAAGTTTTTTTATTGTTTAAAAAAAAACTAGAGTTGTGAGAAAGTCAAACTTTAGCGCAAAGAGCGAGGCGTTGAGGAGGGGACAGCCCCCTTCATATACGGAATAATTTCTGTTCGTTTTAAGTTTGAACGTCGTTCCTTACTTTCAGTTAAAAAAATTTGTTTTTTTTATTTAATTTTGAACGTTTTTGAATTAATGCAGGTTTTGATTTTGGCTCATCGTACATGAAGAATTAAAACAAAATTTGCATTTTAATTTTACTTTTATTTGGTTAATAGGGGGTTCGCCCCTTAGTCAATGCCTTGCTCTTTAAGCTAAAGTTCGATTTTTTTCCAATTCTTTAAAAAATGACTCCTTAATCACAATCAGTTGAAATCAGTTGAAAAACTTGTTGTTTGCTTTTATTTAATTTCTGATCTTTTTCTTTAATAATGCTGGGAAATCCGGTGCCCCCTTCATAGCAATGTCCCTTCCCCCATCAAAACTTCCTTCATGGAAAGATCCTCCCATAAAACCCCCGACCCCCCCCCCCCACCTAGCAGAAAAAATTCCCCCTGAAAACGTCTGTATACTTCCCAATAACCAATACTGTATGTTAACTTTGGTATAGTTCATAGCTTTCAGCCCTCCCCCCGGAGACTTCGGGGGATTAAGTCGTCCTGAAAGACATTTTTATCATTTTTTCAACCATGCTGAATAAAATGGCTATCTCAAAATTTTGATCGGGTGACTTTGGGAAAAAAATTCTAGGTTCTAGGTTCACTTGGTCGATACGATCACCCCTGGGAAAAAAATAAAAAAAAAAAACAAAAAACAAATACACACATCCGTGATCTTTCTTCTGGCAAAAAATGCAAAATTCCACATTTTTGTAGATAGGTGCTTGAAACCTCTACAGTAGGGTTCTCTGTTACGCTGAATATGATGGTGTAATTTTCATTAAGGTTCTATAATTTTTAGGGGGTCTTTCCCCCTTTTTTGAAAATCAGCCAAATTTTCTCAGGCTCGTAACTTCTGATGGGTAGGACTAAACTTGATGAAACTTATATATTTAAAATCAGCATTAAACTCTGATTCATTTGATGCATCTATTGGTATCAATATTCCGTTTTCTAGAGTTTCGGTTACCATTGAGCCGGGTCGCTCCTTACTTACAAGTTCGTTACCACGAACTGTTTGATCGATACTTCTCACTCGTTTTCATTCAAAGGATTTTAAAATCATGTTAGAAACCAATAATTGCTAGAAACCAGTTTAAAACCAAACACTGTTTCATAGCGTTTGTCTGCTAGTTTTTTTTAAAAATTCATTTGAAGCTCATTATTCCTCTGTTCTTTTTTCAAATTAATTCAAAAAACACGTTTCCAATAAAAAAAAAGTCCTTCTATGTTAGAAACCAATAATTGCTAGAAACCAGTTTAGAACCAAACACTGTTTCATAACGTTTGTCTGCTAGTTTTTTAAAATTCATTTGAAGCTCATTATTTTCTTCTGTTCTTTTTTCAAATTAATTCAAAAAAAACGTTTCCAATAAAAAAGTCCTTCAATAAAAAATAAATAGTTTTTTTTGAAAATTTGTATAGTATTTAAAATTCTTATAAATACGAATTTTAACTTAAAACAAATTTAATTTGACTTAAAACAAACGCAACTTACAATAAATTTACGATTGAAACCTAGAACAAAAATAACTGAAGTAAATAATTAAGTCAAGCTTGTAACGAACAAAAATCGCTATGGATGAATAACTTTTACCCAAAAAGAACAGAAGTTAAAATGAGCAGTCGATTCAAATTCAAAACGAACAGAAATTACCACAAATAAGAGTGGGGATGCCCCCTCCTCAAACCTTCTATAAGCAACATGGCCATTTTCAGTTTTTTTTTTTTCACCATAGTATTAAAAAAGCTAAATACTGCCAAAACTTTCATTTATGAATTTTTTTTAATGCATTAGCATATTTGAAATTAACACTTATTTCACTTTTCTGCGTAGCTTTTTTTTTTTCCTTTGGTTGATCATTTTGTTTTTGTATAGCTTATGTATTTTTTTCAACTATTTATCACCCTTTTTTATATATATGTTGCTTAAGCCAAGTATTTCTTAATAAAGGCTTCCTTACGTGAAGCCAAAATATTCGGACTTATATTATTATAGTGCAAAAAAAATATCACTGTCTTATTAAATTATTTTACTAGGGTTTTCGTATTTTTGTTTCATTTCATTTCATTTAGTTCACATCTATAGGGTTGCATAACTGCACAATAGGTATTAAAAAGCAGGGCCAGTTGGGCTTTGTGTAGGTAGGGTGAGTGTGCCTGAAGCCTCAAAAAGTGCATTTTTTATGTCACGATCTTTCATCCCTCCGCGAGCCTTTAGATAAATACAGAAGTAGGTTTGGGGATGGGGGATAGAAAATAATATTTCTTCATTCCTGGCAATATTTTTGGATTAAGCCTGTAATATAGTTAATGTGGGGTGACAGCTCCCCTCTTATTTCAGTAAAATGTTCTTTTCTTCAACATAAAATGCTACATTCATATGCTTACCAACACAAAACGAAACGAAGTGAGAGGGGGCACCATCAAGGACGCCAGCAAATTTCCGGGGGGAGTGCAAGTGCTACCAGAATCTCTGTTCTCACTCAGATTTAAATGTAACATTTTGCCTTTTATTTTATTTCTTTAATGTCTACTTCGACCCCGGAGGCATTGCCTCTGGTCCCCTGTAGGTGTCTGTGGGGCTATCCCTATGAAAATGATTTGTACGAATTACTCACGTAGAAACCGTAGAAATGGTGATCTTATATTTATTCTTTGATATTTCAGACCATCTCCCTAATACATATTTGGAAAATTTCACTTTTTCAGGGATGATTTTTCATTCTTGTAACATTACTAAACGAATGTTAAACTAATGTAAAAACATGGGTTGAAGGCAAATAGTTCTCAGAACTATTGGCCATTATAGATGAAATTATGTCAAAATTTTATTCCCGTTTTGAGGGGGGGGGGGGGTTAAAGGGGTGTCAAAAGGAAAAGATATTACAAAGGTAGGGTTTTTGTCAATCACTTTTGACTCTTAGTAAAAGTACTTTGAATTTAAATAACTTTTGGTACTGTTGCATTAGCTAGTACCCACGCAAGATAGATGATAAAAGAAACTAGTCAAACGAGTATCTTTCAATAGAGAAATGGATCGCAAACCATGGTTTGTCATTGCGTTTACAATATTTAAACTATTGTCCTAGGTTAGGTTAGGCTACGTATCTAATATATGCTATGCTTTACCCCTCACCCCCCTGATGTGCAAATATATAGCCCAAATTTGTTTCCAAAATAGTATATTTTCATCCTATTTTGTTTTATTTCATTAGCATTAACCAAACTTGACTTCTCGCATGGGTACCAGCTAATGCAACAGTACCTAAGTTCTGAATGAGCCCCGTCCGAAGTTTTTGTGACTACAAAGTAACTCAATAAAAAAAATACATAGGAGACATTTTACTAAGGTAACGCTACTGTGTCTGACTCTGATTAAATAAAAAAAAATAAGTTTTTTTAACTGAAAGTAAGGAGCAACATTAAAACTTAAAATGAACAGAAATTATTCCGTATATGAAAGGGGCTGTCCCCTCCTCAACGCCTCGCTCTTTACGCTAAAGTGTTTTATTGTTTTAAATAACAGAGTTGTGAGAAAGAGTCAAACTTTAGCGTACAGAGCGAGGCGTTGAGGAGGGGACAGCCCCTTTATAAGGAATATATTCTGTTCGTTTTATGTTTTAATGTCGGTCCTTACTTTCATTTAAAAACACTTGTTTTTTTATTTAATTTCTGAACGTTTTTGAATTAATTCAGGTTTTGATTTTGGCTCACCGTACATCAATAATTAAAACGAAATTTGTATATTAATTTAATTTTTTTTTTGGCTAAATGGCTGTCTCGAAAGTTGTTTAATTTTATTTACGAACGCTTTTACTAGTAATGAATATACGTAACTTACGAATTAACTTACGTAACGAACTTCTAGATTTGTGTTTTTTTTATTACGTATATTAGGGGGTTCGCCCTTTTCATATACGGAATAATTTCTGTTCGTTTTAAGTTTTAATGTCGGTCCTTACTTTCAGTTAAAAAAACTTGTTTTTTTATTTAATTTCTGAACGTTTTTGAATTAATACAGGTTTTTATTTTGGCTCACCGTAAATGAATAATTAAAACGAAATTTGCATATTAATTTTACTTTTTCTTGGCTAAATGGCTTTCTCGACATTTGTTTAATTTTATTTACGAACGCTTTTATTTGTAATGAATATGCGTAACTTACGAATTAACTTACGTAACGAACTTCTATATTCGTATTTTTTAATTAAGTATATTAGGGGGTTCGCCCCCTAGTCAAATACCTCGTTCTTTACGCTTAAGTTCGATTTTTTTTTCAAATTCTTTAAGAGTGACCTCTTAATCACAAAGGCCGTTAATCAGAATAGATAGCCCTTATGAAAGTACTAAAAAAAACTTTAGCGTAAAGAGCGAGGTATTGACTAGGGGGCGAACCAGATCGTATACATAATACTTTCTGTTTGTTTTAAGTTTTAATGTTAAAAAGGTTTCAGTTGAAAAATTTTTCAGTTTTTTTTTATTTAATTTCTGATCGTTTTTTTTAATATTATTGGGATATCTGGCGCCCCCTTCATAGCAATGTCCCTTCCCCCATGAAAACTTCCTCCATGGAAAGATCCTCCCACCTAACCTCCGACCCAAGCCCCCCCCCCTATCAGAAAAAATTCGCCCTGAAAATGTCTGTATACTTCCCAATAACCAATACTATATGTAAACGTTGGGCAAAGTTCATAACTTGCAGCCATTCCCCCGGGGACTGTGGTGGATTAAGTAACCCTCAAAGACATAGTTATTATATTTTTAGACCATGCTGAACAAAACGGCTATCTCAAAATTTTGATCGGGTGACTTTTGGAAAAATGAGCGTGGGAGGGGGCCTAGTGGCCCTCCATTTTTTTGGTCACTTAAAAAGGACGCTATAACATTTAATTTCCGTTCGAATGAACCTTCCCGCGATATTCTAGGACCACTGGGTAGATTCGATCATCCCTGGGGAAAAAAAACAAACAAATAAACACGATAGATCACATATCTGTGATCTATCTTCTGGTAAAAAATACAACATTCCGCATTTTTTCAGATAAGAGCTTGAAACCTCTACAGTAGGGTTCTCTGATACGCTGAATCTGACGGTGTGATTTTCATTCAGGTTCAATGATTTTAGGGGGTGTTTCGCCCTTTTTGAAAAGAAGGACAATTTTCTCAGTCTCGTAACTTTTGATTGGTAAGTCTAAATTTGATGAAACTTATAGATTTGAAATCAGCATAAAAATCTGATATTTTTGATGTAACTATTGGTATCAAGATTCCATTTTTTAGAGTTTCGGTTACTATTGAGCCGGGTCGCTCCTTACTTACAGTTTGTTACCACGAACTGTTTAATCTCTGACCACCTTCTGGTGAGATCTTAATCCTTTTCGTTTATGTATTAGAATCTGGAGTACTCTGCCAAGTAATATCACAGACATCGTCACTTCATTGGGATCTTGAAACGATTATCGAATATGCGTATAGCAACGGTTTAGTCTCTTATTTTCCTAATGTAAGAAAAATAATGAAATAGAAAAGATTAATATTCAAATTTAAGTATGAACAAAAATAATGAAAAACACGCACTAGTTAAAATATACAAACGTTTTGGAACAAGCATTTCTAGATGGATTTTTTAAAATGCGGGCCAAAATAGTTTTGTTTGTATCGAGAAGCAGATAAAACTTAAATGTTTAATAAATAATTCAAATAACTTATGTCAAGCAAATTCTTTTTGTTGTTTTCCATGGAGTCCGTTTAATCAACTTTGCAGAAAACGTGAATGGAAATATGGATTTGTCATTATTCTAAATAAGGAATTCAAGGTCTAGGTAAACGCCCAGCGTTATGCACATTTCAAAACTTGTTTTCAAGTTCACATTAAGTTTCGGCACCGATGCGGAAAAAATAACATATAAGAACAAATATTGGATTTGGAATTTTCAATTAGTTTTTTTTGCAAATATATACTATGTTAAGACACATCAAATAATGGTGAAATATTCATGAAGTTGACTGCATAATCAGAGTCAACGCACTAGGATTAAAAGTGATGTGTCTCCCATGCATTTTTATTTTGTACTGTTTTTTTCCCCTTCCTCGGGTAAAATATTTGATGTTATATTACCCTTTATATGTAGGCCCACTAAAAGTAATTGAATACCGATCCCCCTCCTGTGCAACCATATACCCTTTTAATCCATGGTATCAGTCAAATTTTTTCGAGACATTCATTCGCTAAAATTAATCGAAAGGTCTGAAAATTTGCCATTGGGAGAGGTGACGTAAGTGGTGTAGCCCTGAGTGGGAGAAACCCAAATTGTATAGTCTCCATGACCCGTTCTCCACGTGTTGATTTTATTAGAAAAGCATATTGCACCTTGTCAGAGTAAGGACTCTCAATCTCAGTGCGAAACCGAGCCAAGTTCAAGCTGTAGACTGATCTGGTGCAAAAATGATCTAATTCGTGGCTCAATGTCATAACGACCGAAGTTCTAAGTCAATGAAGAAACGGGCAATTTCTTGATATGATGCGAAGCCAAGCTAAATCCTTATTCGAGTCAGAATGAGATAAGCCCTGATTTGGTGCTCAGGAGCTAGGCTGAGTCCAACATACAAAATTCTAATGCCGTAATACAAAAACAACCTACGTCATGACTCAATACAAAAACGCGCAAAATGACACTTCCTTTTAGGGAGTTACTGGGGCGGTAAACCCTGTCTACATTTGTGTTGATTTCTACGCGTGTTAGGTTTTAACATTGCTCTTTACTTTCCTTTGACAACACTTTTTGAAATAATTAGTACAGCCTACATGTTTCAACAAAATTTCTGAGCTTTAAGAAAATCGTTGATTCTATTTTGTTAGGGTTGTACGATGCATACGAAACGGTTGTAAGTTCTTCTGTAATGGCTTTTTATTGTCGAAACAGGACAGGACCACTTTTCTGGATTTTATAGGAATTTAGAATAACATTTTTAAGCATTTTGCCGAAATATCTTTTTCAGAACTTATAAAATAAGAAGTTTGTAAAAGTGAAAGCAAGTAATAAACACCTACTTCAACCGTAGGTGATAGAAAATATCTCTTAAGATAGCTCTTTTTGAATGAAAATTGTTGCTTTCTTTATTCTGTTCTCTTGTAAAATTCAAAGTAAAAGGTAGGTTACATCGTCTCGATTGATATCAAGTTATCAACTAAATAATTGTTCTTATGATGGAAGACAGAGTTCGAACCACATGTGGATCTTAATTTTATCTCAAGGGTGTCACTGTATATCATATATAAACGCAATATGCATCATATAGCGATGCAATATTAAATGTGTAATTAATTTGACTATGGACAATGTCTTGTCTTCTCTTACCGTCAACATAGTTTTCAACTTTAAGGCCCCCTAGGAGTTAGCAGGGTGGTAAAAAAAAATCTGAAACTAGTACCAAAAGTGCAACTTTTGCTACGAGATGGCAGCCTGAGACGCTTAATATTGCATCTCTGACGCAAGTACTTCATTTTTAACAATAATGTTGATTATCAAGGTCACCCGGCCTTACCACCAGCTTGGACCATCAGCCTTAATACCGTCAGATTTGCACTAAAACTCGTTAATTGGTATCAAATGTATCGAAAACGATAAAAAAAAAAACTCAGTTATATCAAAAATCGTTGAAAAAAAAACTACAAAACAGCCTTCAAAACTAGCCAAATCACGTTGCTTATGTAAAAGAATAACCCTAGGGGATCATAAAGCCGGACAGATCCACCCCAAAAACCAACTGACTAGAGGTTGTCGAGGTGACGCCAACCGTAGAAAGCTTTTGCAACACCATTTCTACCTGGCTTGTGTAGACACAGCTTGTTTCTTCTGTTAGCACGAACTTGTAGCTCGAAGAAGCCACGCGCTTTGTCAATGTAGTTTCCAATTTGGTGTCGATTCCAGCGTTTCTATTTTGATCCTCGCTCCGATCCAAGTATCTGTCAACTCTGGCTACGTATTGTGATATGGACTTCTTTCCAGCCAAATCGATCACAACATAGTCCCCCTCCGTAGCGTGACCCTGTCTGTCACGGTCTTATGCAGGTCCCAAGCTGATATCAGAGTCCGAACCGTCTTCGAACTGAGGGTCCTCTGGTAAACTTTCAGAACTAACATCATCTTGAACAAACTATGGGAATTTTCTCTTCAAAGTCTTCGACTTCTTACTTCTGGCACTTTACTTTCGTCAGGTACAGTATCATCTAAATCAGAGCCGCCATTGTCTCTGGCTCTAGTAGTCTGCTTCCATTTCCTCCTCTTTCATTCCTCTTTTTCACTCCTCTTGGCTGTGGCATTTATAACGTCTTCAGGCGAGATCCAATTTCCAATCTTCGACGCCGACGTTGTGGAGCGATATCATCTTTCCCATAGCGCATACGCGCAAGCAGCTCTGTAACTGCCTGTCCTACAGTTTCGGCAGCGTCGCTTGTGGTTGAGTCTTCCCTGGGTATTTTTGCAATGATGGCATCTTTGTTTATGGAAAATACTGAACAAGCCTTGAATCTGTTTTTTATAGGCTCTGAAGATATTTCCCCCATCTCATCCCATAATCAAACGATTAGGGTATTAAAGTGCTCTTTGTAAATTGTGGACTTGTTTGGATAGCGCGTCTTACATTCTCTTAGGACATTCCACCATACGCGTTTCGTTTTGATAACTATCAAAGTCACCCCCGAAATACCCTTTCTCCAAGGAATGACTTTGACAATTCACCCTGATCATATTTACAAGCCTACTAATGACCCACAACAAAAAACAGTCACCTGTTCTTTTGTGGTAAGACAAATCTTCAGTGTCCCTAAACATGACGAAAAGTACTTACTTTACACAACCAGTTCACGAACAGACACTCTTTACGCGATGGAAGCCATTTCCACACTGACTGACGAAGATAATCTAAAGAGCCATCTATAATTTTCTCAAGTTTTTTCGTCACACCACCTGTCGTCAAAAGAAACATTTTTCTATGATTGTGTCAATGTCACCCATGATTATCAATCTCATCCCAGTTGACGGTACATGTTCTCTTAATTGACGCAAATCTTCATGGGTTGAATGCCTTACCTACGGCACGCACACAACAATCCTTCGGTTTAATAAAAAAAAGGTTCTACGTGAATGTTTTAAAGGCCAAGTCTATTCGCACTATCAATGTTTTTAGTTTGAAGTTGCTGTTAAATTAGACTATTATTTTTCTGATGCAAAAAGCAACGTTGCTAAAATGGCATTTTGCAGAAGCCTCTTGGCCAGCGTTGCCGAGGGTGACACTTTTGGCACTTATAAATTGGTACTTTTCGGGAAACGTGAAACTATTGTGACACTTTTTAGCAAAAGTGGTACTTTTTTTCAAAGTAGCACTTTTTTTATTATAAAGAACTGACAGGAGTATTTTTTTCAAAAACAAAAATGTGAAGACAAACTGTCAATGTTGAAAAGCATCGATATCCTTTTTTCTTTCATTTTCCATCCCTTTGTTTTCAGATTCAGAAACGCGCATTTCCGAATCGAGTTCTGAAAGAGTTCGTGTCTGATCGACTATTAGTTGTATTTATCATAGGGTTCACAATAGCTAAGACCTATGTTTGTGGCATTCTGTTCAGTATTTTCAGAGAAAAGAAAAGTTCCAAGTATCCGGACGCATTGTAATAATCCAGATAGCCCATTTTCTAGAAAACTGGATAAAAAAATCTCAATGTAGACAGTATTGCTGTTTCTTTTTTCGTTTTCTGAAAAGAAAAAAAAGTTCGGACGGCTTTTTCTTTTTTCTTTTTTCGTTTCTTTTTCGCGCTATGAGCAAAGACTACTCAGAAAAAAATGAGCAGAAAGTACTCTTTAGGACGAATTCCCATTTTATATAGTAAGCCCCATTTGCGTTTTAGCAGGTTTTAAAAGGGAGCTGAATGGGGGGGGGGGGCTGAAAAGTTGACAAGAGTGGAAGGGCTAGTCGAACGGGGGGTGCTACTCCCACCCCTCACCCCTGCTGCCACCTACAACTTTTTTTAACACCAAATATGTGCATAGAGTCATTAGGGAGAATACGTGGTTAATGGGGTCAATGACCTAAATTTCCAAGGTCGATGTTGTTGTTGTTGTTGTTTTGGCCATGTGCATAGAGTCATTAGGGAGAACACGTGGTTAATTAAAGCGATTGGGAATTTGGAACACCTGTGCTGTCAGTCATTAATCAAATTGTTTCCGGGTAAAGTTTAATAATATCTGACAGGTACTGTCAATCATTCATCAAATTGTTTCCAGGCGAAGTTTAATAATGTGTGACAGGTGATGTCAATATTGATTGATATGTCACGAAATGGGAATTAATTTGTTGTTTCTAAGGGGAATTATTGATTCAAGAAAGGGGAATTAATTTGTTGTTTCTAAGGGGAATTATTGATTCACGAAAGGGGAATTAATTTGATGTTTCTAAGGGGAAGGTGGGGAAGAGATATATTGATTGCGTAATCGAAGAGAGAGAATTCCCGAGAAATTGATTACATAATCGGTAGAACCCTATCAGGAGCTCGTGACGGGAATCCATTTATGTGCATAGAATGACGTAATCAACTAGGACAAATGGATTTCGGAGAAATTGATTACATAATCGTTAGAACACTATCAGAAGGTCATGACGGGAATCCATTTATGGGCATGGAATGACGTAATCAACTAGGACAAATGGATTTCTGAGAAATTGATTACATAATCGGTAGAACCCTATCAGAAGGTCATGACGGGAATTCATTTATGGGCATAGAATGATGTAATCGACTAAGACAATTAGATTTCTGAGAAATTGATTACATAATCGGTAGAACCACATCAGGAGGTCCTGACGGGAATCCATTTATGGGCATAGAATGACGTAATCAACTAGGACAAATTGATTTCTGAGAAACTCATTACAAAATCGGTAGAACCCTATCAGTAGCTCATGACGGGAATTCATTTATGGGCATAGAATGACGTAATCGACTAAGACGAGAAATTTCCTTTCATATTGTACCTTCTAACCATATTTTCCAACTTGTAGTACTTATCTATTTTACTCACAAGTATACTTCCTAGCATTTCGTTTAACTCAACAACACGAAATACTTTTCAAATACCATTTAAGAGCACGTAACTTTCTAAATTTCCCTTCTAAACCCATTTTCCAACTTGAAGTACTTATCTTTTTCACCCACAACTATACTTTACAGCTTTTTGGGTGTCCCAACACCAAGAAATACTTTTCAAAGACCATTTCAGAGCAAGTTGCTTTCTTAATGTTCCTCCTAAACCCATTTTTGCAACTTGAAGTACTTATCTTTTTCACCCACAACTATACTTTACAGCTTTTTGAGTGTCCCAACACCAAGAAATACTTTTCAAAGACCATTTCAGAGAAAGTTACTTTCTTAATGTCCCTTCTAAACCCTTTTTGCAACTTCAAGTACTTATCTTTTTCACCCACAACTATACTTTACAGCTTTTTGGATACCTCAACACCAAGAAATACTTTTCAAAGACCATTTCAGACCAAGTTACTTTCTTAATGTCCATCCTAAACCCATTTTGCAACTTGAAGTACTTATCTTTTTCACCCACAACTGTACTTTACAGCTTTTGGATACCTCAACATCAAGAAATACTTTTCAAAGACCATTTCAGAGCAAGTTACTTTCTTAATGTCCCTCCTAAACCCATTTTCCAACTTGAAGTACTTATCTTTTTCACCCACAACTATACTTTACAGCTTATTGGATACCTCAACACCAAGAAATACCTTTCAAAGACCATTTCAGAGCAAGTTACTTTCTTAATGTCCCTCCTAAACCCATTTTCCAACTTGAAGTACTTATCTTTATCACCCACAACTATACAATACAGCTATATGGATACATCAACACCAATATATACCTTTCAAAGACATTTCAGAGCAAGTTACTTTCTTAATGTCCCTCCTAACCCATTTTGCAGCTTGAAGTAATTTTCTTTTTCACTCACAACTATACTTTACAGCTTTTTGGATACCTCAACACCAAGAAATACTTTTCAAAACGCATTTCAGAGCAAGTTACTTTCTTAATGACCCTCCTAAACCTATTTTCCAACTTGAAGTACTTATCTTTTTCACACACAACTATACTTTACAGCTTTTTGGATACTTCAACACCAAGAACTACTTTTCAAAAGACATTTCAGAGCAAGTTACTTTCTTAATTTCCCTCTTAAACCCATTTTCGAAGTTGAAGTACTTATCTTTTTCATCCACAACTATACTTTACAGCTTTTTGGACACCTCAACACCAAGAAATACCTTTCAAAGACCATTTCAGAGCAATTTACTTTCTTAATGTCCCTCCTAAACCCATTTTGCAACTTGAAGTACTTATCTTTTTCACCCACAACTATACTTTACAGCTTTTTGAGTGTCCCAACACTAAGAAATACTTTTCAAAGATCATTTCAGAGCAAGTTACTTCCTTAATGTTCCTCCTAAACCCATTTTCCAACTTGAAGTACTTATCATTTTCACCCACAACTTTACTTTACAGCTTTTTGGATACCTCAACACCAAGAAATACCTTTCAAAGACCATTTCAGAGCAAGTTACTTTCTTACTGTATCTCCTAAACCCATTTTCCAACGGGGAGGACGTATATTTTTCACCCACAACTATACTGTACAGCTTTTTGGATACCTCAACACCAAGAAATACCTTTCAAAGACCATTTCAGAGCAAGTTACTTTCTTAATGTCCCTCCTAAACCCATTTTCCAACTTGAAGTACTTATCTTTTTCAGCCACAACTGTACTTTACAGCTTTTTGGATGCCTCAACACCTAGAAATACTTTTCAAAGACCATTTCACAATAAGTTCTTTTTTTATAATGTACCCCCTAAACCTATTATACAAATTGAAGAACCCATCCATTTCACCACAACTTTACATTACAGCTTTTTAGATACCTCAACACCAAGCAATACTTTTCAAAAGGCATTTCAGAGCAAGTTCTTTTCATAATGTTCATCCTAAACCAATTTTACAAGTTGAAGTACCCATCCTTTTCACCCACAACTTTACTATACTGCTTCTTGAGTGCACCAACACCCAGCAGTACTTTTCAATGCATTTCACAATAAGGTCCTTTCTTAATGTTCCTCCTAAACTAATTTTACAAATTGAAGTACCCATCCTTTTTACACACAACTTTACTTTACAGCTTTTTGAACGCTCCAACACCAAGCAATACTTTTCAAAAGGCATTTCAGGACAATTTCTTTTCTTAATGTCATTCCTAAACTAATTTTACAAGTTGAAGTACCCATCCTTTTCATCTACAACTTTACTATACTGCCTTTTTGATTGCTCCAACACCAACCAATACTTTTCAAAGGGCATTTCAGAACAAGTTATTTTCTTAATGTCATTCCTAAACCCATTTTAAAAGTTGAAGTACCCATCCTTTTCAACCACAACTTTACTTTACAGCTTTTTGAATGCTCCAACACCAAGCAGTACTTTTCAAAGACTTTATTATATCTTTTCAAAACAAGTTCTTTACGTAATGTCCTTCCTAAACCAATTTTACAAGTTGAAGTACTCATCTTTTCACCCACAACTTTACTATAAGGCTTTTCGAATACCTCAACATCAAGTAATACTTTTCAAAAGACATTTTTATATCTTTTCAGAAAAATTTCTTTACGTAATTTTCTTCCTAATCCCTTTTTACAAGTTTAAGTACTTATCTTTTTCCCCACAACTTTACTTTACGACTTTTTTGCACATCCAAACATCAAGCAATACTTTCCAAAAGACTTTATTATATCTTTCAGATTAAGTTTTTTTCTTAATGTCCTTCACAAACCAATTTTACAAGTTGAAGTAGTTATCTTTTTCACCACAACTTTACTTTACGACTTTTTGCACACCCAAAGATCAAGCAATACTTTTCAAAAGGTTTTATTATATCTTTTCAGAACAAGTTCTTTTCTTAATATGCTTCTTAAACCAATTTTAGAAATTCTAAATTTTTCCATAGTAGATAGAAATAGCTATATCATAGCTGTGAATATTTTCTCGAAAGATAAGCAGTTCTATTTCAATTTTAAATTTTCTCAATGAAGTGAAAAAATTTCAAGTTCTCTTCTGAATTTTCTCAATGAAAAAGAAATTAGTTTTTAATCAATTCTATTTTCCCAAATAATATAAAAATTTTCCACTTCGGTTCAGATTTTTCTCAAAGGGATGAAAAAATTTAAAATACTGTTCCAAATTTTTCATAGAAGATAGAAAAGTTCAAGTTATCATCTGAAATTTTACCAAAGAACACAATTCAATTCTAATTTCTCCAGAGAAAACAAAAATCTTCCACTTCAGTTCTTTATTTCAAAAAGACAAAAAGAAATTTAAAGTACAATTCTAAATTTTTCGGTGTAAGATAGAAAAAGTAATACCATACATTTGAATATTTTCACGGAAGATAAAAAGTTCTAGTTCAATTTAATATTTTCTCAACGAAGTGAAGAAAAGTTCAAGTTCTCTCCTGAATTTTACCAAAGAACACAATTCAATTCTAATTTCTCCAGAGAAAATAAAAATCTTCCACTTAAGTTCTTTATTTCACAAAGACAAAGAAATTTAAAGTTCAATTCTAAATTTTTCGGTGGAAGAAAGAAAAAGTAATACCATACTTGTGAATATTTTCCATGAAGATAAAAAGTTCTAGTTCAATTTAAAATTTTCTCAACGAAGTGCAGAAAAGTTCAAGTTCTCTTCTGAACTTTACCAAAGAACACAATTCAATTCTAATTTATCCAGATAAAATAAAAATCTTCCACTTAAGTTATTTATTTCACAATGACATAAAGAAATTTAAAGTACAATTCTAAATTTTTCGTTGGAAGATAGAAAAAGTAATACCATACTTGTGAATATTTTCCCGGAAGATAAAAAGTTCTAGTTCAATTTAATATTTTCTCAACGAAGCGAAGATAAGTTCAAGTTCTCTACTGAATTTTACCAAAGAACACAATTAAATTCTAATTTCTCCAGAGAAAATAAAAATCTTCCACTTAAGTTCTTTATTTCACAAAGACATAAAGAAATTTAAAGTTCAATTCTAAATTTTTCGGTGGAAGATAGAAAAAGTAATACCATACTTGTGAATATTTTCACGGAAGATGAAAAGGTCTACATCAATTTAAAATTTCCTAAACGAATTGAAGAAAAGTTTAAGTTCTCTTCTGAATTTTACCAAAGAACACACTTCAATTCTAATTTCTCCAGAGACAAACAAAACTCTTCCCCTTCACTTATTTATTTCACACACACATACAGAAATTTAAAGTTCAATTCTAAATGTTTCGGAGGAAGATAGAAAAAATACTACCATACTTGTGAATATTTTCCCGCAAGATGAAAAGTTCTAGTTCAATTTAAAATTTTCTCAACGAAGTGAAGAAAAGTTCAAGTTCTCTTCTAAACTTTACCAAAGAACACAATTCAATTCTAATTTCTCCAGAGAAAACAAAAATCTTCCCCTTCAGTTCTTTATTTCACAAACACATAAAGAAACTTAAAGTTCAATTTTAAATTTTTCGGTGAAAGATAGATAAAGTAATACCATACTTGTGAATATTTTCCCGCAAGATGAAAAGTTCTAGTTCAATTTAAAAAATTTTCAACGAAGTGAAGAAAAGTTCAAGTTCTCTTCTGAACCTTACCAAAGAACACACTTCAATTCTAATTCCTCCAGAGAATACAAAAATCTTCCACTTCAGTTCTTTATTTCACAAAGACGTAAAGAAATTTAAAGTTCAATTCTAAATTTTTCGGTGGTAGATAGAAAAAGTAATACCATACTTGTGAATATTTTCACGGAAGATAAAAACTTCTAGTTCAATTTAAAATTTTCTCAACGAAGTGAAGAAAAGTTAATGTTCTCTACTGAATTTTACCAAAGAATACAATTCAATTCTAATTTTTCCAGATAAAATAAAAATATTCCACTTAAGTTCTTTATTTCACAATGACATAAAATGAAAATGACAATGAAAATTAAAAAAGCTCCCACTTCAGTTCTTAATTTCTCAAAGACATAAAACATTCAAAGTTTTCTTCTAATTTTTCCAAGAAAATAAAAAAGGTTCCACATCAGTTCTGTTTTTTTCTCAAAGAGATGAAAAATTTAAAGCTCTATTCTAATTTTAAATTAAATTTTAGCTCCTTTGTCTTATGGATTTACCCCTCAAAATTTTAAATTAAAAAATGAGTGAATCGTTCTATTATTAAAGACAATCGTTCAAACTCGTTCATCTAACCTCCAAAACAATAGTTTAGGTTAGGTATAAATAAATATTAATAAATAAATAGAAAAATTTATACATTTTTAATTTAGGTTAAGTTAGTTTAACTTATCATGAGCGCTCATGATAAGTTAACCTAACCTTTTCCGGTGAGTATGGTTAGGTTAGGCTAGATTAAGTTAGCTTAGATTAGGTTAGGTTAAGTTAGGTTAGGTTAGCCTACGTACGCTTCACTTAGGTTAGCTTAGGTTAGGTGAGAGACAGGCAAAAAGTTAGGTGTATGATTAGGTTAGGTTAGGTTAGATTAAGTTAGGTTAGGTTAAGTTAGGCTAGGTTAGGCTAAGTTAGGTTAGACTAGGTTAGCCTACCTACGCGCGCGTACGTAGGCTAACCTAGTCTAACCTAACTTAGCCTAACCTAACCTAACTTAATCTAACCTAACCTAATCATACACCTAAATTTTCCCCGGACCCTCACCTAACCTAAGCTAACCTAAGTGAAGCGTACGTAGGCTAACCTAACCTAACTTAACCTAACCTAATCTAACCTAACTTAATCTAGCCTAACCTAACCTAACCTAACCATACTCGCCAGAAAAGGTTAGGTTAACGTATCATGAGCGCTCATGATAAGTTAACCTAACCTAACTTAAACATGTAGAAATGTTTCTATTTATTTATTAATATTTATTTATACCTAACCAAACCTATTGTTTTGGAGGTTAGATGAACGAGTTTGAACGATTGTCTTTAATAATAGAACGAGTCACACATTTTCTAATTTAAAAATTTATGGGGTAAATCCATAAGACAAAGGAGCTAAAATTTAATTTAAAATTTGAATAGAACTTTAAATTTTTCATCTCTTTGAGAAAAAACCAGAACTGAAGTGGAACCTTTTTATTTTCTTGGAAAAATTAGAAGAGAACTTTAAATTTTTTATGTCTTTGATAAATTAAGAACTGAAGTGGAAGGTTTTTTCATTTTCACTGGTAAAATTCAGAATTAAGCTATCTTTTTTTACTTCTTTAAGAAAATTCAGAAGAGAACTTGAACATTTTGCACTTCGTCGAGAAAACTCAGAATTATAGTGATACACCTTATCTTCATGTCGAATATTCACAATCAATGTATAACTGTTTCTATCTTCTATGAAAAATTTGGAACAGAACTTTAAATTTTTCATCTCTTTGCAAAAAATTGGAACTGAATTTAAGAAAATTAGAATTAAAGTGAAACTTTTTATCTTCAGTGGAAAATAATCACAATCATAGTATAACTTTTCCTATCTTCTACAGAAAAATTTAGAACTGAACTTTAAATTTTTCATGTCTTTGAGAAATTAAGAACTGAAGTGGAAGGTTTTTTCATTTTCATTGGTAAAATTCAGAATTGAGCTAACTTTTTTCTCTTCTTTAAGAAAATTCAGAAGAGAACTTGAAAATTTTGCACTTCTTCGAGAAAACTCAGAATTAAAGTGGAGTTCCTTATCTTCATGTTGAATATTCACAATCAATGTATAACTTTTTCAATCTTCTATGAAAAATTTGGAACAGAACTTTAAATTTTTCATCTCTTTGAGAAAAATCAGAACTGAATTAAAGAAAAATTATAAATAAAGTGAAACTTTTGATCTTCATGGAAAATAATAACAATCATAGTATTACTTTTTCTATCTTCCATCTAAAAATTTAGAATAGAACTTTAAATTTTTTTATTTCTTTGGGGAACTTAAAACTGAAGTGGAAGATTTTTATTTTCTCTGGAGAAATTAGAATTGAATTGTGTTCTTTGGTAAAATTCAGAAGAGTACTTGAATTTTTCTTCACTTCGTTGAGAAAATTTAAAATTGAACTAGAACTTTTTATCTTCTGGGAAAATATTCACAAGTTTGGTATTAATTTTTCTATCTTCCACCAAAAAATTTAGAATTGAACTTTAAATTTCTTTATGTCTTTGTGAAATAAAGAACTTAAGTGGAAGATGTTTATTTTCTCTGGTGAAATTAGAATTGAATTGTGTTCTTTAGTAAAATTCAGAATAGAACTTGAACTTTTCTTCACTTCGTTGAGGAAATTTTAAATTAAACTAGAACTTTTTATCTTCCGGGAAAATATTCACAAGTATGGTATTACTTTTTCTATCTTCCACCGAAAAATTTAGAATTGAACTTTAAATTTCTTTATGTCATTGTGAAATAAAGAACTTAAGTGGAAGATTTTTATTTTCTCTGGAGAAATTAGAATTGAATTGTATTCTTTGGTAAAATTCTGTAGAGAACATGAGCTTTTCTTCACTACGTTGAGAAAATTTTAAATTGAACTAGAAGTTTTTATCTTCCGTGAAAATAATCACAAGTATGGTATTAATTTTTCTATCTCCCAACTAAAAATTTAGAATTGAACTTTAAATTTCTGTATGTCTTTGTGAAATAAAGAACTGAAGTGGAACAGTTTTTTTTTCTCTGGATAAATTAGAATTGATGTTCGTTATCTGGTAAATTTCAGAAGAGAGCTTGAGCTTTTCTTCACTTCGTTGAGAAAATTTAAAATTTGAACTTAAACTTTTTATCTTCAGAGAAAATATTCAAAAGTATAGTTACTTTTTCTTTCTTCAACCGAAAAATTTAGAATTGAACTTTAAATTTCTTTATGTCTTTGTGAAATAAAGAACTGAAGTGGAAGATTTTTATTTTCTCTGGTGAAATTAGAATTGAATTGTGTTCTTTGGTAAAATTCAGAAGAGAACTCGAACTTTTCTTCACTTCGTTGAGAAAATTTGAAATTAAACTAGAACTTTTTATCTTCAGGGAAAATATTTACCAGTATGGTATTACTTTTTCTATCTTCCACCGAAAAATTTAGAATTGAACTTTAAATTTCTTTATGTCTTTGTGAAATAAAGAACTTAAGTGGAAGATTTTCATTTTCTCTGGAGAAATTAGAATTTAATTGTGTTCTTTGGTAAAATTCAGTAGAGAACTTGAAGTTTTCTTCACTTCGTTGAGAAAATTTTAAATTGAACTAGAACTTTTTATCTTCCGGGAAAATATTCACAAGTATGGTATTACTTTTTCTATCTTCCACCGACAAATTTAGAATTGAACTTTAAATTTCTTTATGTCATTGTGAAATAAAGAACTGATGTGGAAGATTCTTATTTTCTCTGGTGAAATTAGAATTTATTTGTGTTCTTTGGTAAAAATTCAGTAGAGAACTTGAACTATTCTTCACTTCGTTGAGAAAATTTTAAATTGAACTAGAACTTTTTATCTTCCGGGAAAATATTCACAAGTATGGTATTACTTTTTCCATCTTCCACCGAAAAATTTAGAATTGAACTTTATATTTCTTTATGTCTTTGTGAAATAAAGAACTGAAGTGGAAGATATTTATTTTCTCTGAAGAAATTAGAATTGAATTGTGTTCTTTGGTAAAATTCAGTAGAGAACTTGAACTTTTCTTCACTTCGCTGAGAAAATTTTAAATTGAACTAGAACTTTTTATCTTCCGTGAAAATATTCACAAGTATGGTATTACTTTTTCTATCTTCCACCGAAAAATTTAGAATTGAACTTTAAATTTCTTTATGTCTTTGTGAAATAAAGAACTGAAGTGGAAGATTTTTGTTTTCTCTGGAGAAATTAGAATTTAATTGTGTTATTTGGTAAAATTCAGATGAGAACTTGAACTTTTCTATCTTCTATGAAAAATTTGTAATAGTATTTTAATTTTTTTCATAACTTTGAGAAAAATTTGAACCGAAGTGGAAAATTTTTATATTATTTGGAAAAATAGAATTGATTAAAAACTAATTCCTTTTTCATTGAGAAAATTCAGAAGAGAACTTGAAATTTTCTTCACTTCATTGAGAAAATTAAAAATTGAAATAGAACTGCTTATCTTTCGAGAAAATATTCACAGCTATGATATAGCTATTTCTATCTACTATGGAAAAATTTAGAATTTGTAAAATAGGTTTAGGAAGCATATTAAGAAAAGAACTTGTTCTGAAAAGATATAATAAAACCTTTTGAAAAGTATTGCCTGATCTTTGGGTGTGCAAAAAGTCGTAAAGTAAAGTTGTGGTGAAAAAGATAACTACTTCAACTTGTAAAATTGGTTTATGATGGACATTAAGAAAAAAACTTATTCTGAAAAGATATAATAAAGTCTTTTGGAAAGTATTGCTTGATGTTTGGATGTGCAAAAAAGTCGTAAAGTAAAGTTGTGGGGGAAAAGATAAGTACTTAAACTTGTAAAATAGGATTAGGAAGAAAATTACGCAAAGAGATTTTGTTGGAAAAATATAATAATGTCTTTTGAAAAGTATTTATTCATGTTAGGTTACTTTAAAAGACGTAGAGTAAAGCTGGTGGGGGAAGTATGTGTCCTTCAACTTTTAAAATTGGCTTAGGAAGGACATTACGTAAAGAACTTGTTCTGAAAAGATATAATAAAGTCTTTGAAAAGTACTGCTTGGTGTTGGAGCATTCAAAAAGCTGTAAAGTAAAGTTGTGGTTGAAAAGGATGGGTACTTCAACTTTTAAAATGGGTTTAGGAATGACATTAAGAAAATAACTTGTTCTGAAATGCCCTTTGAAAAGTATTGGCTGGTGTTGGAGCATTCAAAATGGCAGTATAGTAAAGTTGTGGATGAAAAGGATGGGTACTTCAACTTGTAAAATGTGTTTAGGAAGGACATTAAGAAAAGAAATTGTCCTGAAATGCCTTTGGAAAAGTATTGCTTGGTGTTGGAGCATTCATAAAGCTGTAAAGTAAAGTTGTGTGTAAAAAGGATGGGTACTTCAATTTGTAAAATGGGTTTAGGATGGACATTATGAAAGGAACTTATTGTGAAATGCATTGAAAAGCATTGCTGGGTGTTGTTGCACTCAAGAAGCAGTATAGTAAAATTGTGTGTAAAAAGGATGGGTACTTCAACTTGTAAAATGGGTTTAGGATGGACATTAAGAAAATAAATTGTTCTGAAATGCCTTTCGAAAAGTATTGCTTGGTGTTGAGGTATCTAAAAAGCTGTAATGTAAAGTTGTGGTGAAATGGATGGGTTCTTCAATTTGTATAATAGGTCTAGGGGGTACATTATAAAAAAAGAACTTACTGTGAAATGCCATTTGAAAAGTATTGCTTGGTGTTGAGGTGTCCAAAAAGCTGTAAAGTACAGTTGTGGGTGGAAAAGATAAGTACTTCAAGTTGGAAAATGGGTTTAGGAGGGACATTAAGAAAGTAACTTGATCTGAAATAGTCTTTGAAAATTATTTCTTGGTGTTGAGCTATCCAAAAAACTGTAAAGTATGGCTGTGGGTAAAAAAATAAGTACTTCAAGTTGGAAAATGGGTTTGGGAGGGACATTAAGAAAGGAGCTTGCTCTGAAATCGTCTTTGAAAGGAATTTCTTGGTGTTGAGGTATCCAAAAAGCTGTAAAGTAAAGTTGTGGGTGAAAAAGATAAGTACTTCAAGTTGCAAATGGGTTTAGGAGGAACATTAAGAAAGTAACTTGCTCTGAAATGATCTTTGAAAAGTATTTCTTAGTGTTGGGACACTCAAAAAGCTGTAAAGTATAGTTGTGGGTGAAAAAGATAAGTACTTCAAGTTGCAAAATGGGTTTAAGAGGGATATTAAGAAAGTAACTTGCTCTGAAATGGTCTTTAAAAGGTATTTCTTGGTGTTGAGGTATCCAAAAAGCTGTAAAGTATAGTTGTGGTTGAAAAAGATAAGTACTTCAAGTTGGAAAATGGGTTTAAGAGGGACATTCAGAAAGTAACTTGCTCTGAAATGCCTTTTGAAATGTATTTCTTTGTGTTGTGGCATCCAAAAAGCTGTAAAGTATAGTTGTGGGTGAAAGAGATAAGTACTTCAAGTTGCAAAATGGGTGTAGGAGGGACATTAAGAAAGTAATTTGCTCTGAAATGACTTTTGAAAAGTATTTCTTGGTGTTGAGGTATCCAAAAAGCTGTAAAGTATAGTTGTGAGTGAAAAAGATAATTACTTCAAGTTGGAAAATGGGTTTAAGAGTTACATTAAGAAAGTAACTTGCTCTGAAATGGTCTTTTAAATGTATTTCTTGGTGTTGTGGTATCCAAAAAGCTGTAAAGTATAGTTTTTTATAAAAGAGATAAGTACTTCAAGTTGCAAAATGAGTTTAGAAGGGACATTAAGAAAGTAACTTGCTCTGAAAGGGTCTTTGAAACGTATTTCTTGGTGTTGAGGTAACCAAGAAGCTGTAAAGTATAGTTGTGGGTGAAAAAGATAAGTGCTTCAAGCTGGAAAATGGGTTTAGGAGGGACATTAAATAGTAACTTGCTCTGAAATGGTCTTTGAAAAGTATTTATTGGTGTTGAGGTATCCAAAAGCTGTAAAGTACAGTTTTGGGTGAAAAAGATAAGTACTTCAAGTTGCAAAATGGGTTTAGAATGAACATTAAGAAAGGAAGTTGCTCTGAAATGGTCTTTGAAAAGTATTTCTTTGTTTTGAGGTAACCTAAAAGCTGTAAAGTATAGTTTTGAGTGAAAAAGATAAGTATTTCAAGTTGGAAAATGGGTTTAGAAGGAGCATTAAGAAAGTAACTTGCTCTGAAATGGTCTTTGAAAGTTATTTCTTGGTGTTGGGACAATCAAAATGCTATATAGTATAGGTGTTGGTGAAAAAGATAAGTACTTCAAGTTGTAAAATGGGTTTAGGAGGAACATTAAGAACGTAACTTGCTCTGAAATGGTCTTTGAAAGGTATTTCTTGGTGTTGGGATACCCAAAAAGCTGTAAAGTATAGTTGTGGGTGAAAAAGATAAGTACTTCAAGTTGCAAAATGGGTTTAGGAGGGACATTAAGAAAGTAACTTGCTCTGAAATTGTCTTTGAAAAGTTTTTCTTGGTGTTGAGATAACCAAAAAGCTGTAAAGTATAGTTGTGGGTGAAAAAGATAAGTACTTCATGTTGGAAAATGGGTTTAGGAGGGACATTAAGAAAGTAACTTGCTTGTCTTAGTCGATTACGTCATTCTATGCCCATAAATGAATTCCCGTCATGACCTTCTGATAGGGTTCTACCGATTATGTAATCAATTTCTCAGAAATCCATTTGTCCTAGTTGATGACGTCATTCTATGCCCATAAATGGATTCCCGTCAGGACCTCCTGATAGGGTTCTACCGATTATGTAATCAATTTCTCAGAAATCCAATTGTCTTAGTCGATTACGCCATTGTATGCTCATAAATGGATTCCCGTCCTGAACTGTTGATAGGGTTATACCGATTATTTATTTAATTTCTCAGAAATCCATTTTTCTTAGTTGATTACGTCATTCTAGGTCCATAAATGGATTCCCGTCATGACTTTTTGATATGGTTCTACCGAGTATGTAATCAATTTCTCAGAAATCCATTTGTCCTAGTTGATTGCGTCAATCTATGCCCATAAATGGATTCCCGTCACGAGCTCCTTATAGGGTTCTACCGATTATGTAATCAATTTCTTGGGAATTCTCTCCCTTCGATTACGCAATCAATATATCTCTTCCCCACCTTCCCCTTAGAAACCACAAATTAATTCTCCTTTCGTGAATCAATAATTCCCCTTAGAAACAACAAATTAATTCCCATTTCGTGACATATCAATCAATCTTGACATCACCTGTCAGACATTATTAAACTTCGCCTGGAAACAATTTGATTAATGATTGACAGTAACTGTCAGACATTATTAAACTTTGCCCGGAAACAATTTGATTAATGACTGACAGCACAGGTGTTCCAAATTCCCAATCGCTTTAATTAACCACGTGTTCTCCCTAATGACTCTATGCACATGGCCAAAACAATAACAACAACAACAACATCGACACCTTTGGAAATTTAGGTCATTGACCCCATTAACCACGTGTTCTCCCTAATGACTCTATGCACATATTTGGTGTTAAAAAAGTTGTAGGTGGCAGCAGGGGTGAGGGGTGGGAGTAGCACCCCCCTTTCTACTAGGGCTGCACAGAGCGGAGAATCAGCACCACCTAAGTAAAATCAGTATTACTTTTATAGTTGATAGATTGGACTAGAGCCAACTTCTCATGTTGGAAAATTTGAAGATGTGGAAAACCGCGCGGAGGTAATCATAAACGGATTGGACAATATTTTCATGGTTCATTTACACATTGCGGAAATTCGTCCGTATATTTTCGAACAATAGCCCGAAAAACGCTACGTTTTAATGCAAAGTTTTCAAATAAACGCATCAGCGTGACCTAAGTTTTCAAGATGAGGACAAGTTCTAAAAGAAGAATATTGAAGATTGTTCTAAAAGAAGTTCTAAAAGTTCTAAAAGAAGAATAAAGAAGATTGGCTAAAAATTGATTAGAATTATTTGCAGTGCCTTTAGTTATCATCAAACCATCAAGAAGGATATGATTTTCTCACCCTCCTCTGAAAGCTGTTGAGCAATAGAGAGCCAAATGACACCATTTGTCTTGGTTTTCTTACAGCCTGTGTGAGCAGCATCATATATCTTCGGGTAGCCTTGAACCAATGTTATAAGATCGCAAAGTTTTTAAAGATGCATAGTCATGGTTTTATTCATTGACAAACCTTGCCAAGAATCCGTCCTAATTTGACCAAATCGTTGCAGAAAGCTAGAGAATTATTAAAGCACCAAAACTGCCAGAATATCCGTACGAATTGCTTTTCTGAACTGATTTCCGCAATGTGTAAATGCACTATCAATTTGAATAGCTTGTTTGGTACCAATGCGCGCGACGCAAAGTGTCGTGAGCGGCAAGATTTTGGAAAATGACACTTTCTATGTGAAAGTGACACTATTTTGCCACCCAAAGTGGTACCAAAAAACCTTCAGAGTGGCAACGCTGCTCTTGGCTTTTGTAGTGCTATTTGAATACCATGGGAGTACATCGAGCTAATTAAACCCGAAATATCCGGATTTTACAATTTTTATTTTATTTTTTATCGCCGGATTCTTGGTCAACCTTGATGAAGCTTTCATCACCGAATAAAGAGTAAACCTACTCAACAACTATAGCTATGGTTTTGTGTATGCATGTTCGATCCTTTTTTTTGCGAGAGTCAGATCAACCAAACTCTTGGTCTGGTTGTTGTTTCAAATTTGAAAGGCATTCCCCCTAATTTCAGATGGAGACTCGCACTGTATTCAGAAGCCATCTAATTTTGAAAATTTTTCTCAAATCCGCCGAGATTATTTAAGACTCCTAAGTATACATTGCCGTCATAGCAGATTTTTAAAGCATATAGCTAGTTACATTTCTATTGTGATAATATTGTAGATAATAAAATTATTAAAAATCATTTAACTTTTATTCATTAAAAATCAAATGATTTTTCATTTAATCATTTAATTTAATTTTTAGATACGTAAAAAAAATTGGGGTACCGTATAATTATAGATCATTCTTGTAAGCTCAAAGATGTTTTTTAAACGTCAGACCTTTATTTCATCGTTATAAATGTTCCGTTAAAATAGAATGTTCCGTTAAAATAGAAATGTAGTTTTAGACAGAGCTTAAGTTAAGTAATTCTAAAGTGTTCAGTGAATTTAAGGAACTAGTGCAACAAAAATATTTATGTCTAAGAAAATAACCTTGATTTTCTTTCTTAGAATATCTTACGAAAAAATACACTATCATTTACGTTAAATGAAGTAGCCGGAATTCAGACTAAAAAAAAGCTTAGTTTTCCGGATAGATTTTGAATCAGAATCCTTCTTTAACTTTGCTGAAGAGAAAAAAACAGATTAGTTATTGAAAACCTATGTCCAGGAGAGGAAAATCCTCATTCTATCAGAGGCAACGCAGTAGTGTTGTCTATAGTAAAGGCCATACGGCTCCAATGTTTTATTGTTTATTTATTATTATTTTTTCCCCAGAGGCACTTCATATGGAAGGGGTCGTCGTAGAAACTTCAAAAAAGGCTCATTCGATTGGAAATTCAAAGGGATAGTACCCTTTTTAATAGTCGAAAGTAATTGGAGTGCAACTAGCCCCCTCCCACGCCCATCATTTCCCCAAACACATCCAATCAAAATTTTGAGATAGCCATTTTGTTCAGCGTAGTTGATTTCCAGAAAGAAAATATGTTTTTGAGGAGGACAATCCCCCAAAACCCTCAGGGTAAGGGTTTTAAGTTATGCCCTGGGGGCATATAAGGTATTTATAGAAGGCGTTGTCGTAGGAACTTCAAAAAAGGCCCATTCGATTGGAAATTCAAAGGGCTAGTGCCCTTTTTAATAGTCAAAAGTGATTGGAGGGCAACTAGCCCTCCCCCACGCCCATCATTCCCCCAGACACATCCAATCAAAATTTTGAGATAGCCATATTATTCAACGTTGTTTTAGGTTCTGGAAATTAGGTCTTTGAGGATGACAACTCCCCCACAGCCCTCAGGCCGAGGGTTGTAAGTTATGCCCAGGGGGCATATAAGGTTTTGTATAGACAACGTTGTCGTAGAAACTTCAGAAAGGGCTCATTCAATTGGAAATTTAAATGGATAGTTCCCTTTGTAATAGTCTAAAGTGATTCGAAGGTAACTGACACCCCTTCCACGCCCACCATTTACCCAAACATATCCAATCAAAATTTTGATATAGCCATTTTGATCAAAATAGCTGAAAATTCTTGAAATTAAATGTTTGAGCAGAACACTCCCCCCACAGTCTTTAGGGTTAAGGGTTATAGGTTATAAGATATGCCTGGGGGCATATATGGTTCTTGTGGAAGGAATGCTCGTATAAACTTCAGAGAGGGCTCATTTGATTGGAAATTGAAAGTTCTAGTTCACTTTTTAAGCGTCAGGAGATATTGGAGGGTAAGCAGCGGCCCCCCCCCCAACCCTATTTTCCCAAATGCATGCAGTAAAAATTTTAAGATAGCTATTTTATTAAAATTAGTTCAAAGATCATAAAGCGAAAATTACGGTGTCGACACGACCCACCAGGGCCCAGGGACTGGCGCTGTAAGTTATGCCCTGGGGGCATATAGGGGTCTCATGAAAGGGATGCTCGTATTAACTTCAAAGAAGGCTCATTTGATTGGAAATTCAAAGTTCTAGTTCACTTTTTAAGAGTGAAAAGAGATTGGAGAGCACCTAGCCCCCCCCCCCCCCTCCACGCCCTTTTTCCTCAAACCCATCCGATAAGACCTTTGAGATAGCTGTTTTTTTAAATAGTTCAAAGACCATATAAAGAAAACTCAGGGGTCAACAAAGCCCCCCAGGGCCCGAGGGCAGGTGTTGTAAGTTATGCTTTGGGGGACTATATGGTTCTTATTGAAGGGATGCTCGTAAGAAATTCAGAGATGGCTCATTTGATTGGAAATTTAAAGTTCTAGTTCAGTTTTTTAGAGTCAAAAGAGATTGGTGGGCAACTAGGCCCCCCCCCCCCCCCCACACCTCTTTTTTCCCAAATGTATCCAATAAAAATTTTGAGATAACCATTGAGGTAAAAATTGCTCAAAAGTCAGATAACAAAAACTCAGGTGTCGTCACAATCTCCAAGGGCCCGGGGGCAGGCGTTGTAAGTTGTGCCCCGGGGCATATATTATTCGTATGAAAGGGATGCTCGTATAAACTTCTAAGAAGGCTCATTTGATTGGATATTGAAAGTTCGAGCTCACTTTTTAATTATCAAAAGAGATCCGAGGGCAGCTAGCCCCCCCCCCCCCCCGCCCCACGCCTTCTTTTTTAAAACACATCTTATGAAAATTTTGAGATAGACATTTTGTTAAAAATAGTTCAAAGGTCGGATAAGAAAAAATCTAGTGTCAATAGAACCCCCCAGGGCATAGGGGAAGGCGTTAAAGTTATGCCCTAAGGGCATGTGTGGTTCTTATGAAAGGGCTGCTCGTATAAACTTCATAGAGGGCTCATTTGATTGGAAATTGAAAGTTCTAGTTCACTTTTTAAGAGTCAAGAGAGTTAAACTATCCCTCCCCCCACGCTCTTTTTTGCCCAAACTTGTCCGCTACAAATTTTGAGATAGCCAGTGTTTTGGAAATTGTTCAAAAATTAGATAACAAAAATGCCCCCCAGAGCCCGGGGGATAGGCGTTGTAAGTGTTGTCCTGGGGGCTTATATGGTTCTTATGAAAGGGATGCTCGTATAAACTTCAGAGGGGGATCATTTGATTGGAAATTGAAAGTTCTAGTTCAATTTTTAAGAGTCAAAAGATATGCGACGGCAACTAGCCCCCCCCCCATGCACCCTTTTTTCCCCGGCCCCATCCGATAAAATTTGTATAATACCCATTTCATTAAAAATAGTTCAAAGGTAAGATAAGAAAAATTCCTGTGTCGCCGGAACCCGCCAGGACCCGGAGGCAGGCATTATGAGTAACGCTCTAGGGGAATATATGGTTGTTATGGAAGGCATGCTCGTATAATCTTCGGGGAGGGCTCATTTGATTGGAAATTGAAAGTTCTAGTTCACTTTTTAAGAGTCAAAAGCGATCGGAGGATACCTAGCCCCCCCTCCTCCACGCCCTAAATGCATCATATAAAAATTTTGAGATATAAATTTTGTTAAAAATAGTTCGAAGTTCTGATAATAAAAAATTCAGGTGTCAACACAGCCCCCCAGGGCCCGGAGGTAAGCGTTGTAAATTATGCCCCGGGGGCATATATAGTTGTTGTGGACGGGATGCTCGTATAAACTTCATAGAGGGCTCATTTGATTGGAAATTGAAAGTTGTAATTCACTTTTTAAGAGTCAAAACTGACCGAAGGTCAGCTAGTCTCAACCCACACTCCAATTATTTTTTCCCAGAGGCACTTCATATAGAAGGGGTCGTCGTATAAACTTCAAAGGGGGCTCATTCGATTGGAAATAGAGAGTTCTAGTGCCCTTTATAAGTGCCAAATGTGATCGGAGGGAAACTGCCCCCCCCCCCAATTTGAGGTAGCCATTTTGTTAAAAATAGTTCAAAGATCGTATAACGAAAACTCCTTTACGTGTGGTCATTTCGTTAAAAATAGTTCAAAGGTAAGATAAGAAAAACTCCTGTGTCGACACAGCCCCCCCCCCCCAGGGCCGGGGAAGGCGTTTTAGGTATTGCTCTGGGGGCATATATGATTCTTATGGAAGGTATGCTCGTATAAACTTCAGAGAGGGTTCATTTGAATGGAAATTAAACGTTGTAGTTCACTTTCTCAGAGTGAAAAAAGATCGGAGGGCAACTAACCCTTCCCACCCTCCACAACTTTGGGTGTATCGGATGGACAAACCCATCTGATAAAAATTTCATTTTGTTATAAAAAGTTCAACCATCAGATATTAAAACTCACTCAGGGGATATATATGGTTCTTATAGAAGGGATACTCATATAAACTTCAGAGAGGGCTCATTTGATTGAAAATAGAAAGTTCTAGTTCACTTTTAAAGAGTCAAAACAGACCGAAGCTTAATCTAGTCCCCCCACGCCCCTCTTCCCCAAACCCATCCGATAAAAATTTTGAGTTTTCTAATTTTGTGAAAAAATAGTTCAAACATCAGATAATAAAAAGTCCGAGGTTGACACAAACCCATTTTTTTCCTTTGATATTGTTACTTTGATATCAGTTTTGACACTTTGATGAATATTTGATTTTTTTTTAAAGTTTGATTTTGAAATAAAGAACTTTTTAAAAACGTGAAATTTTTTGCAATCAAAAACGAACAAAGATTAATTTTAAAAAAAAATTTCGAAAAATAAGTTTTTCAAAGAAAAGTAAAGGCCATTTTAAAATTAAGCTCAGCATATATAAATACATTTAAAATTCAAACTCAAAAGGACCAGAAATTACTATTAAAGAATAAATGAAACCCAAAACGATCAGAAATTAAATGAACAATCATAGCAAAAACATACAACAAGTAATAATATAATGAATAAATAAATCTTAAAGCGAGTAATGCTTAGATTGAATATGAAAATCAAGCTTAAAACGAAAAAAAATATTTTTCTATTGAAGTATAAATTAAACTTAAAACAAACAGAAATTAAATAAACAATCAATGCAAACAAACATAAGTTAGATATTAATGTAAATGAATAAATAAATCTTAAAACGAGTGAAACTTAAATTGAATGTGCAAATCAAGCTTGAAACGAACAAAAATCACTACAAACAAGAGTTTAGGTATTGCCTCCTTCTCTCACTGTAAAAGTCTAAAACCTACTGCGTCATTGGTGCTTTACTGAAAACCACATGTGTCTTGAACAGTCTTGGAAAGTATAAACACCATCAAATTGAACATTTGATATATAATGATATTAATTGTTGAATGATCCATCCGTTCAAGATTTTATTTCAGTCTAATTTATTTTTATTTTCAATTTCCACTAACCGTCAGAACGTCGACAGTCATAACATCGACGCGCCATAACACCTAAAATTTTTTCATAACATCTAAAATTTTAGAACTTTAGTTTTTCGGGGTTTAGGGGGAAAGGTACCTAGGTTAGGCTAGGTTACGTATTTAATATATGCTATGCTTTACCCCCACCCCCCTGATGTGCAAATATATAGCCCAAATTGTTCAACCATCAGATATTACCATCCATCCATCCATCCGAAATTAAACAAATCCAACAGAATTTAATCCAACAGAAATTAAATAAACAATCAATGCAAACAAACATACAATAGATATTAATGTAAATTAATAAATAAATCATAAAACGAATGAAACTTAAAATTTAATATGCAAATCAAGCTTGAAACGAACAAAAGTCACCACAAACAAGAGTTTGGGTATGACCTCCTTCTCTCACTGTAAAAGTCTAAAACCTACTGCGCCATTGGCGCTTTACTGAAAACCAACTATACGACAAATATTTTCTTTTGTGCTTAATATTGAAAACCAAAATTACAATTATAGTAAAATTTTAAACTGCTGAGCTTTCAGAAGTTAATATTATTATACATCAACTATTCAGTTTAATTCATAAGCTCTTTTTAAAGTTGTTAAAAACTAATATAGTTTCCCTACAAACAAGTGATTGGATAATGCCTCCTTTCCTAACTGTAAATAAAAACCAAAAGCCTACTGCGTCATTTGCGCTTAACTAAAAACGGTTTATATCACGAATATTTTCTTTTCCAGTTCTTACAGCATTGAAAATAAAAATACAATTACAGTGAAATAAATTCTTGAACTGATGGATCTTTCAAAAATTAATTTAATTATTCATCAAATATTCAATTTGATTTTGTTTATACTTTCCAAGATTGTTCAAGACGCATATAGTTTTCAGTAAAGCGCCAATGACGCAGTAGGTTTTAGACTTTTACAGTGAGAGAAGGAGGTCATGCCCAAACTCTTTGTGGTGATTTTTGTTCGTTTCAAGCTTGATTTGCGTATTCAATTTAAGTTTCACTCGTTTTAAGATTTATTTATTAATTTACACTAATATGTATTGTAAGTGTTTTTGCATGGATTGTTTATTTAATTTCTGTTCGTTTCAAGTTTCATTTATATTTAAATAGGAAAATATTTTTTTTCGTTTTAAGCTTGATTTTCATATTCAATCTAAGCACTACTCGCTTTAAAAGCTATTTACTCATTTATATTATTGCTTGTTGTATGGTTTTTGCTACGATTGCTTGATTAATTTCTGTTCGTTTTGGGTTTCATTTATTCTTTAATAGTAATTTCTGGTCCTTTTGAGTTTGAATTTTAAAAGGTATTTGCATCTGCTAAGCTTAAGTTTAAAATGACCTTTACTTTTCTTTGAAAAACTTATTTTTCGGAATTTTTTTTTAAAATTAATTTCTATAAAAGAAACTATGGTCGTGAACAGGTGATTGGAGGAATAAAAGCTAGGCTCTGGAGCCCTAGCCTTTTTCAGCATCCTACCCCAAAGTTTGCATGTATAGATACGGTGTATCACATTTGACTCATGTTCAATCAGGGACTATATATGGGGGTCCGAAAAAACATGTATCGAAAAACTTCCCCCGTGGGCAATTCCCCACGAAAAATTCTTCCCCTCGAAAAATCCCCCACCTGTGGACAATTCCCCTTGAAATCTACTCCAGCGGAAAGTCGCTCCTCGAAAAATTCTCCCTACGTGGAAAATTGCCTCGCACAGAAAACTCCCTCCAGAATTTTTTAATCAACATCTATTTTTCTCCCCCTGGAAAATTTCCCCCTACGGAAATTAAAAAAATAAAACTCAAATAAAATTTTCAAATTTGGAAAGCCTTATTTTCCACGTGGGGGTATTTTCCGGGGGGTATTTTCCCCCCGCTGAAAATATACAGGTACACTTTAAGCAATTGGTTACTTCATAGACTGAAGGAAGGAAGTTTGTACTTTGAGATAATCTACCATGGCGTCACTAAATACCTATATCACTCTGATTTCATTGAGTTGATTTAGATTTTGCGGTGATAGACATCCCTTAAGAATGTTAATTTGTGTCGTTAAACTCTGGAGTTTAAATTCTCTTCTCTTTTGCAGGTGCTTGACAGCTCATCGAGTATGATGCCGCTAAAACTGATTGTGAGTCATTTTTATTTATTTTTTTTAATTTTAACTTAATACCTTTATGGTAATATATGATGTTTCCGTGTACGGTGCGTTGAACTTTGTCAAGCTCTCCCGTTACGGTAATGTGTTAATGATCAAATAATACCTTGACGAATGCAGTGCCTTCATTCATTGTACTCTGATTTTGCTTTAAAAACTTAAAACCTTTCATAGGTAAGTCACCATGCGCAGATCCAAAAGCAGAATAATACCTTCTCGGTACAATAACAATTATTTTACATGCCTTAGTTGTCGTTAATGATCAAATAATACCTTGACGAATACAGTGCCTTCATTCATTGTACTCTGATTTTGTTTTTAAAACAAACCTTTCATAGGTAAGCCACCATGCACAGATCCGAAAGCAGAATAATACCTTCTCTGTACAATCAAAACTATTTTGCATGCCTTAGTTGTCGTTAATGATCAAATAATACCTTGACGAATGCAGTGCCTTTATTCATTGTACTCTGATTTTGTTTTAAAAACTTAAACCTTTCATAGGTAAGTCACTATGCGCAGATCCAAAAGCAGAATAATACCTTCTCGGTGCAATAAAAACTATTTTATATGCCTTCGTTGTCGTAAATGATCAAATAATACTTTGACGAATGCAGTGCCTTCATTCATTGTATTCTGATTTTGTTTTTAAAACAAACCTTTCATAGGTAAGCCACCACGCACAGATCCAAAAGCAGAAAAATACCTTCTCGGTACAATCAAAACTATTTTACATGCCTTAGTTGTCGTTAATGATCAAATAATACCTTGACGAATGCAGTGCCTTCATTCATTGTACTCTGATTTTGTTTTAAAAACTTAAACCTTTCATAGGTAAGTCACTATGCGCAGATCCAAAAGCAGAATAATACCTTCTCGGTGCAATAAAAACTATTTTATATGCCTTCGTTGTCGTAAATGATCAAATAATACTTTGACGAATGCAGTGCCTTCATTCATTGTAGTCTGATTTTGTTTTAAAAACTTAAACCTTTTTTAGGTAAGTCACCATGCGCAGATCCAAAAGCAGAATAATACCTTCTTGGTACAATAACAACTATTTTACATGCCTTAGTTGTCGTTAGTGATCAAATAATACTTTGACGAATGCAGTGCCTTCATTCATTGTATTCTGATTTTGTTTTAAAAACTTAAACCTTTCATAGGTAAGTCACTATGCGCAGATCCAAAAGCAGAATAATACCTTCTCGGTGCAATAAAAACTATTTTATATGCCTTCGTTGTCGTAAATGATCAAATAATACTTTGACGAATGCAGTGCCTTCATTCATTGTATTCTGATTTTGTTTTAAAAACTTAAACCTTTCATAGGTAAGTCACTATGCGCAGATCCAAAAGCAGAATAATACCTTCGCGGTGCAATAAAAACTATTTTATGTGCCTTCGTTGTCGTAAATGATCAAATAATACTTTGACGAATGCAGTGCCTTCATTCCTTGTACTCTGATTTTGTTTTAAAAACTTTAAAACCTTTCATAGGTAAGTCACCATGCTCAGATCCAAAAGCAGAATAATACCTTCTCGGTACAATAACAACTATTTTATATGCCTTCGTTGTCGTAAATGATCAAATAATACTTTGACAAATGCAGTGCCTTCATTCATTGTACTCTGATTTTGTTTTAAAACTTTAAAACCTTTCATAGGTAAGTCACCATGCTCAGATGCAAAAGCAGAATAATACCTTCTCGGTACAATAAAAACTATTTAGTACTTGTTAAGAAAGCGGTAAGTGCGCGAGAAGTGAAGTTTCGTTAATACTAATGAAATGAAACAAAATAGGATGAAAGTAAAATAGTTTAGAACCATATTTGGGCTATATATATGCACATTAGGGGGGTAGGGGTGAGTGTAAAGCATAGCATATATTAAATACGTAACCTAACTTAACCTAGCTACCTTTTAGTCCCCCCAAGCTAAAAACAAATAAAGTTTATATATAGTTCCCGGAGTGAGAAACCCTTTGTTTTATCACTATACACTGGAGACTACCCGGTTATTATCCTATCTGATCTTCAATACAATTGTCGCTTACTTACCGCTTTCTTAACAAGTAACAACTATTTTACATGCCTTCGTTGTCGTACCTAAAGGACGTATCTGACATTTTCTCACTTCTGTGGTAATTGCCAAAAACTGTTTGCCAAGCTGTTGCCAAAGGGAGAGTCGGCAGTGCAAGTGTAGATCAAGAGGATCAAATGGTGATTGAACATGAATTACCCTGCTGATACACACTTTAAGAAGAGCTTTGAACAAAAAATGGCTCTCTCAAAATTTTGATTGGATTTATTTGGGTAAATGGTGGGTGTGAGAGGGGGGTTAGTTGCTCTCCAATCACTTTTGACTATCAAAAAGGGCACCAGCCCTTTCAATTTATAATTAAATGAGCCCTTCTTGAAGTTTCTACGACAACGCTTTCTATAAAAACCTTATATGCACTCAGGGCATAACTTACAACCCTTGCCCTGAGGGCTCTGAGGGTGTTATCATCCTCAAAGACCTATTTTCCAGAATTTTCAACTACTTTGAACAAAATAGATATCTCAAAATCTTGATTGCAATCCAATCACTTTCCAATCATTTTCAACCATTGAAAAGGGCACTAGCCCTTGCAATTGCCAATAAAATGAGCCCTTGTTGAAGTTTCTACGACAACCCTTTCTATAGGGACCTTATATGCCCCCAAGGCATAACTTACACCCCTTATCCCGAGGGCTGGGGGGGGGGGGTGTCATCCTTAAGACTTAATTTCCAGAACTTTCAAATACGTTGAACAAAATGTCTATCTCAAGCTTTTGATTGGATGTGTTTGGGGAAATGGGGGGCGTGAGAGGGGGTTTAGTTTCCTTCCAATCACTTTTGATTATTAAAAACGTCACTAGCCCTTTCAATTTCCAATCGAATGAGCCTTGTTTGAGGTTTCTACAACAACACTTTTTATAAAAACCTTAAATGCTCCAGAACATAACTTACAACCCGTGCCCCAAGGGCTGTTGGGGGGTTGTCATCCTCAAAGACAATATTTCTAGAACTTTCAACTACCTTGAAAAAGGCCTATCTGAAAAATTTTAATTGTATGTGTTTGGGAAATGGTGGGCGTGAAAGGGGGTTAGTTGCCCTTCAATCACTTTCTACTATTAAAAGGGTACTAGCCCTTTCAATTTCCAATCGAATGAGCCCTTTTTGAAGTTTCTACGACAATCCTTTATATAAAAACCTTGTATGCCCCCAAGGCATAACTTACAACCCATACCCTGAAGGCTGTGGGCGGGTTGTCATCCCCAAAGAACTAATTTCCAGAACTTTTAACTAAGTTGAACAAAATGGCTATCTCAAAATGTCGATTGGATGAGTTTGGGGAAATGGATGGCGTGAGAGGGGGATTAGTTACCCTCCAATTACTTTCGACTATTAAAAAGGGCACTAGCCCTTTCAATTTCCAATTGGATGAGACTGTTTTGAAGTTTCTATGAGAACGCTATCTATAAAAGCCTTATATGCCCCCAGGGCATAACTTAAAACCCTTGCCCTGAGGAGTGTGGGGGGGGTTTGTCATCCTCAAAGATATAATTTCCAGAACTTTGAACTATGTTGAAGAAAATGGTTATCTCAAAATTTTGATTGGATTTGTTTGGGGAAATGGTGGGCGAGAGAAAGGGGGGGGGGGGTTTAGTTGCTCTCCAATCACTTTCGACTATTTCAATTTCTAATCAAAAGAGTGCCTTTTGAAGTTTCTATGACGACGCTTTCTATAAAAGCCTTATATGTACCCAGGGCATAACCTACAACCCTTGCCCCGAGGGCTCTGAGGGAGTTTTCATCCTCAAAGAACTAATTTCCAGCATTTTCAACTTCGTTGAACAATATGGATATCTCAAAATCTTCATTGCATGTGTTTGGGGAAATGGTGGGCGTGAGAGGGGGTTGGTTGCCCTGCAATCACTTTCAACCATTAAAAAGGGCACTAGCCCTTTCAATTGCCAATCAAATGAGCCCTTTTTGAAGTTTTTACGACAACCCTTTCTATAAAAACCTTATATGCCCTCGAGGCATAACTTACAACCCTTACCCTGAGGTCTCTGGGCGGGTTGTCATCCCCAAAGACCTAATTACAAGAACTTTCAACTACGTTGAAGAAAATGGCTATCTCAAAATTTTGATTGGATATATTTGGGAAAAATGTGGGCGTGAGAGGGGAATTAGTTACCCTCCAATTACTTTCGACTAAGCATGGGCACTGTTTCTGTTTTCTGTTTTTAAAGTATCACTGCCTATTACCCCAGGAATATGAAAAATAAGCAGAGGTTGCACCACTATCTTTCACATTTCAAGAGGCATAAGCATTCTGATACAACTACTAACATCCTTTCAGCAATCCAAGTTGCAATCAGGAAGTTTTCAATGATAGATAAGATGTTCCACATAGTGACTGATTCTGGGAACAATGTCACCGAAGCCTGTGTGATATGAGCCCTTTCCTGAACTTCATGTTTTTAACATTGTCTTCATTCATCTGTTGCACGCGTTCTTGGATTTTTAGCCACTCGAAGCTTAGCCAATGACATCCCTGAAGAAGATTGCTTGGAATCCTTTGATTAAGTCGAAGATGTCGATCCAACTGTTGAAAATGATTCAGACGGTTTTTCTGTTCCTTGTTCTGAAAACTCCGGAAATGAAGATACGCTTGCTGAAGAATGTGAATAAACTGATGCAGTGTCTAAAGAAGAGGGCGGTGAAAGTAATGGAGAAAAAGAGTAGGTATCTGGGAGTCTGTCAAAAGATGAGGTTGCATCACAGGCTATCCGATCCGAAGATACGTTACACTTGCTCAAACATTGATAGTCGAGGTTGTCACTACCCCTTTTCCTTTGGGAATGGACCATGAAAACGTACCTAAATAATCAAAAGCATGCCCACTCGTATTCTTAAAACAAAAGTTTGATAATGAAGCAAGTGTATGGGTTGGAGAAAGTATTTTCTGCCGTAAAGAGAAAGAAATTTTCTAAATAAGTTATCAAAAACTGCAAATGTTTTTATATTGCATCCCTTTGAAAACCTATTAAGAGAAGAGAATGCTTAAAGAAAGTATTGTGTAGCAAAGGGCCTAAGTTTCTTCGAAATTCAGAATTTGAGAAATTTCATTTTACATATTTACCTAAGAATGAATTCGGTGGAGGGCCTAAAACATTATTTTCTAGCGCAAAGCGCCATAAAAATATACAAAATACCCTTAAACCATGAATTTTTTTTTTGATTTGTCTCTCACACAAATTGGCTAGGAAATAATTAATCTTAAACAGATGTTTTAAGCTGCGAGCCAACGAAAATTTTTGACTTGGTATTAAGAAGTGTCATTTTCCCGTGCATTTTTCTTCTTTCATACATTGTTTCCGATGGCTTCCAAACATCAGGATGGGGGAAGGGGAAATCATAGTCTGGAGGAGGAGACTGTCCCCCGCCAAAGCAACTATGGGCTCCGCAAGAATGACTTTGAGCTGACTGCGCAATTTGACGACGAAAATTATTTTATTTTCAAAATGTATCAAATAATTAGTATGCATTTCCGGGAAATTCGAGGAGATTCTGTATAAACATAAAAGCCCATTTTTGGAAAAAAGGAACGGGAAAATGGAATAAAATAACCATAAAAAAGGATGTCGATGTTGTGCATAGACAGTTTTTCGCCCCTTTATTGAAAAGCTGTTCTTTTTAGCGGAAAAATGATGCAATAGTACTGATTATAAACCAAAACTTATCATTTACAATTTTTTTTTCTCCTTTAAGCTTTAGGTGTTCGAAAAACAGCTGTTTTTTAAACGAAAACAGCTGTTTTCTGTTTTTACCAAAAAAACAGAACAGAAACAGGTCTTCTGTTTTGTTGTTGACCTGTTCTGTTTCTGTTCTTTTTCATTCAAGCCCTGTTTTTTTTTCTCCTGTTTCTTCAAAAAAACAGAACAGTGCCCTTGCTCACTTTCGACTATTAAAAAGGGCACTAGCCCTTTCGATTTCCAAGGGAATGAGACCTTTTTGAAGTTTCTACGGGAATGCTACCTATAAAGACCTTATATGCCCCCAGAGCATAACTTATAACCCTTGCCCTGAGGAGTGTGGGGGGTTTGTCTTCCTCAAAGACATAATTTCAAGAACTTTCAACTACGTTGAACAAAAAATGGCTATCTCAAAATTTTTATTGGATTTATTTGGGTAAATGGTGGGTGTGAGAGGGGGGTTAGTTGCTCTCCAATCACTTTTGACTATTAAAAAGGGCACTAGTCCTTTCAATTTATAATCAAATGAGCCCTTTTTGAAGTTTCTACTACAACGCTTTCTATAAAACCTTATATGCACTCAGGGCATAACTTACAACCCTTGCCTGGAGGGATATGAGGGTGTTAAAGACATAATTTCCGGACTTTTCAACTACTTTGAACAAAATAGATAACTCAAAATCTTGATTGCAATCCAATAACTTTCCAATAATTTTCAACCATTAAAAAGGGCACTAGCCCTTTCAATTGCCAATCGAATGAGCCATTGTTGAAGTTTCTACGACAACCCTTTCTATAAAGACCTTATATGCCCCCAAAACATAACTTACAACCCTTATCCCGAGGGCTGTGGGGGGGGGGGGGCGTGTTATCCAGAACTTTCAACTACGTTGAACAAAATGTTGAACAAGATGTATTTGGGAAAAATGTGGGCGTGAGAGGGGAATTAGTTACCCTCCAATTACTTTCGACTATTAAAAAGGGCACTAGCCCTTTCAATTTCCAATTGAATGAGCCCTTTTTGAAGTTTCTGCGAGAACGTTATCTATAAAAAACCTTATATGCCCCCAGGGCATAACTTACAACCCTTGCCCTGAGGGCTCTGGGCGGGGGGGGGGTTACCATCCTCAAAGACCTAATTTCCTGAATTTTCAACTACGTTGAACAAAATGGGTATCTAAAAAGTTTGATTGCATGTGTTTGGAGGAAATGGTGGGCGTGAGAGGGGGGTTAGTTGCCCTCCAATCACTTTCGATCATTAAAGGGCACTAGCCCTTTCAATTGCCAATTGAATGAGTCCTTTTGGAAGATTTTACGACAATGCTTTCTATAAAAACCTTATATACCCCCAGGGCATAACTTAAAACCCTTGCCCTGAGGCCTAGGGGGAGGGGCTGTATTCCGTAAAGACTTAGTTTCTAGAACTTTGAACTACGTTGAACAAAATGTCTATCTCAAACTCTTGATTGGACGCGTTTTGGGAAATGGTCGGCGTGAGTGGGGGGTTAGTTGCGCTCCAATCACTTTCGACTATAAAAAAGGGCCCCAGTCCTTTGAATTTCCAATTGAATAAGCCCTTTTTGAAGTTTCTACGACAACAATTTCTATTAAAACCTTATCTGCACCCCAGGGCATAACTTACAACCCTTGCCCTGATGGCTGTGAGGTGAGTGTCTCAAAGGCATAATTTCCAGATCTTTCAACTACGTTGAACAAAATGGCAATCTCAAAATTTTGATTGGATGTGTTGGGGGAAATGGTGGGCGTGGGAGGGGGGTTAGTTGCCTTCCAATCACTTTCGACTATTAAAAAGACCACAAGCCCTTCCAATTTCCAATCGAATGAGCCCTTTTCGGGGTATAAACAAATAAGTAGAACAACAGGGAATTTTTTTTTATACAAGACAGTGGAACGCAACTTTAAATGAATATTTCGACCCTATATCCAAGGGCCGTCCTCAGCAAAACAGACGAAGAGAATAAAAACATTATAAAAGACACTTAAATTAAAATTCAATCATTAAAACTGTTTAAAAAAAGTTTTAAAACAGCCCTAATATCATTACTTCAATGAAGTTCAACCATGACTGGCACTCAAAACGAAATGGACAGAGAACAATTCATTCAGATGAAATTAAAATATTTAAAGACAAGCTTTTAAAGCTAGTCTCGCCTTCTTGGCAGCCAGCCTAGAAGGTCTATTCGTAATAGGTTGAGTGGAGTTATTTACTGGTTTTTTAATATAATTAGTCAAATCATTTTTAATTAAATTCGTGTATAGGGCATTAAGCGAATATTCCCACAGTAGTTATCTAAGTACCATTTTGCCAACGCCCCTGTACCAAACAGGTTTCTGGTGGGTATAGTCTGGTTTGGTGGGTACAATCTGGTTTGGTGGGTATAATCTGGTTTGGTAGGTATATTCTGGTTTGGTGGGTATAGTCAGGTTTGGTGGGTATAGTCTGGTTTGGTGGGTATAGTCTGGTTTGATGGGTATAGTCTGGTTTGGTTTTTTGGGGATTCCCCGCCTGTTCCTAAACATTGAAAAAAGGATAACAGTATGAACGGGGGATTCCCCGCGCAATTTTGTTTCAACTCCAAGTTTTTTTTTTCAACAAGAGTGGGTTTTTTTTCGAGAATAACACTTTTTTTTATGCCGCCAAACAGAGACCAAGGCGATATTTACTCCTCTCTCTCTCTCTCTCAGACAATTTTTTTTTGTTGCTAGCTAAGTTTCATTTTTGCAGTGAGAGTGTCAACACATGGCAAAATATACAATCCATGTCCCCTATGTATGCACACATTGGGCTTCTGGTCACGATAGGAGAATTGCACAATGGTTGACGTGGAGGATGAAAAGTGTAGATGATGCAACCCGTGTAAATTACATAAATGATATGCTCCACAAATATAAGGTCGTAATTCCTGTCTCGAAGAGGTGTGTGACTCTCATCCTAGAGGTCACCTATGCTCCAATTGCCATTATGATAAATGTAATCAGTGGGAGAATACATATCCCGGTATGATTGGAAAGAATCCTAAACGTGATTTTAGTTTATTGCTAAGAGATTGGTATCGTCGTGGTTTTAGATTGTTCTGGGAGGAGGAAACGGGTTGACGATTCAACTGCTGGAAGAACAAAAAAATTTGGTTTTTACATCATCGTTGTGAAGACAATAACTACTATGATTATAAGCCCAATGTTTTTTATTTGGCTGTGACGGAATGTGATTCGCCGCTTGAGGACACTATTTGTAACATTACTTCAAATAAACAAATTGAAACGTGTGAATTCTATAGAATAAATGAGAATAGTATCATTGACTATACAAAGAGATATGACAAGAGTGAAGTTACACTCTATTGTAGAAAATGCGGCCCTGACATTGCAGTACATCAGGATCAGTACACTGTGAATTCAGATAATCTACCTGCACTAGTTGTTGTCGCAAAATACCTAGTAGAAGATTAAATCTAAAGAGTAAAAAAGTCGTTTTATCATGTATATACATGTTTATTAATAAACAATTTCACATACATCTTTTGAACATTTTATTCTTAGGGCACTAAAATCAATATTAAATACACTTGTAAGTATATTTTCCACTAGAAAGTCGTTCAATCGAGGTAAGTCAACGTAGATGTTCAGAAACTGCTTGTAGGTGTAGCCACGACATCTGAACATGAAAAAGAGTAGTATATGAAAGCTACATGTCTTAGTTGTTAAATCTTGTACTCTTCGTTGATTTTGAATAATGGTTTTCCCACTGCTTTCAATGAAGTTGCTGATGTATGGTGTGTAGAATTTATACGATAGGCCAAGAGGATCAAAAAATTCAATTTTCTTCGCTGTTTGAAAGATGCATAGCCAATGACCGGTCTTCAAAGTCGATGGACTGCTATTAACAATGATAAGGCTATTGTTAACACTTTGAATTTTTTCAATGAAGTCCGAAGGTATGCATTAGGACTTGTACTGGGACATGTATTGATTCATACTAAATACGTTGATTATTTGGTTTGTGTTCATGGTGCTAAGTCTACTAGAACACTGCCGTCGGGTGTGATTTCCCAATAGGTTTCAAATTGACTCAGTGATATTAGCGTGATACTCTTAGTCAAAACATCAGCAAATGTACACTCTAAACGTACATTCCCTGTTCGTACTATGCTCATATCCTGTGTGCCAGACAAATTCAAAACAATAACCCCATGATTTTTTGAAAACATTGAATCGATTATACCATTTTCAAATAGTTGAGAGTCATGATCTAGGGATTGCATAGTCAACTTGTACAAAGTTCTATAGGATTTTTTGTCAAATGATAGAGTGTACAGTGGAATACCATTCACTTTGTACACAAGGCTTCCACTAGCTCAGTATTGGGATCTTAGTCCACCAGCCTGAATGGTGGAAATCCGCTAGCTCAGTATTGGGGTCTTAGTCCACCAGCCTGAATGGTGGAAATCCACAGCTTTACCATGTCACAGTTACATTCTCTTGATTTTTCGAAGTTCATTTTGAATTTCTGTCGTGAAGTGCAAGAGTTGGAATATTTCAGTAGTGTTTTGTTGTGCTTTTCTTGTCACAGTTACATTCTGTTGATTTTCATAGTTCATTTTGAATTTCTTTCATTGAAATGCAAGAGTTGGAATATTTCAGTAGTGTTTTGTTGTGCTTTACCTTGTCACAGGTACATTCTCTTAATTTTTCAAAGTTCATTTTGAATTTCTTTCGTGAAATGCAAGAATTGGAATATTTCAGTAGTGTCTTGTCGTGGTTTACCTTGTCACAGCTACATTCTCATGATTTTTCAAAGTTCATTTTTAATTTCTGTCGTGAAATGCAAGAGTTGGAATATTTCATTAGTGACTTGTTGTGCTTTACCTTGTCACACTTACATTCTCTTGATTTTTCGAAGTTCGTTTTGAATTTCCGTCGTAAAATACAAGAGTTGGAATATTTCAGTAGTGATTTGTTGTGCATTACCTTGTCACATTTACATTCTGTTGATTTTCATATTTCATTTTGAATTTCTTTCATTGAAATGCAAGAGTTGGAATATTTCAGTAGTGTTTTTTTGTGCTTTACCTTGTCACAGTTACATTCTGTTGATTTTCATAGTTAATTTTGAATTTTTTTAAATGAAATGCAATAGTTGGAATATTTCAGTAGTGTTTTGTTGTGCTTTAACTTGTCACAGTTACATTCTCTTAATTTTTCAAAGTTCATTTTTAATTTATTTCGTGAAATGCAAGAATTGGAATATTTCAGTAATGTCATGTCGTGGTTTACCTTGTCACAGCTACATTCTCATGATTTTTCAAAGTTCATTTTGAACTTCTGTCGTGAAATGCAAGAGTTGGAATATTTCAGCAGTGACTTGTTGTGCTTTACCTTGTCACAGTTACATTCTCTTGATTTTTCGAAGTTTATTTTGAATTTCTGTCGTGAAATGCAAGAGTTGGAATATTTCAGTAGTGTTTTGTTGTGCTTTACCTTGTCACAGTTACATTCTGTTGATTTTCATAGTTCATTTTGAATTTCTTTCATTGAAATGCAAGAGTTGGAATATTTCAGTAGTGTTTTGTTGTGCTTTACCTTGTCACAGTTACATTCTCTTAATTTTTCAAAGTTCATTTTGAATTTCTTTCGTGAAATGCAAGAATTGGAATATTTCAGTAGTGTCTTGTCGTGGTTTACCTTGTCACAGCTACATTCTCATGATTTTTCAAAGTTCATCTTGAATTTCTGTCGTGAAATGCAAGAGTTGGAATATTTCAGTAGTGACTTGTTGTGCATTACCTTGTCACAGTTACATTCTCTTGATTTCTCGAAGTTCATGTTGAATTTCTGTCGTGAAATGCAAGAGTTGGAATATTTCAGTAGTGTTTTGTTGTGCTTTATCTTGTCACAGTTACATTCTGTTGATTTTCATAGTTCATTTTGAATTTCTTTCATTGAAATGCAAGAGTTGGAATATTTCAGTAGTGTTTTGTTGTGCTTTACCTTGTCACAGTTACATTTTCTTAATTTTTCAAAGTTCATTTTAAATTTCTTTCGCGAAATGCAAGAATTGGAATATGTTAGTAGTGTCTTGTTGTGTTTTAACTTGTCACAGCTACATTCTCATTATTTTTATATGTTAATTTTTAATTTCTGTCGTGAAATGAAAGAGTTGGAATATTTCAGTAGTGAATTGTTGTGCTTTACCTTGTCACACTTACATTCTCTTGATTTTTCGAAGTTCATTTTGAATTTCTGTCGTAAAATGCAAGAGTTGGAATATTTCAGTAGTGCTTTGTTGTGCATTACCTTGGCACAGTTACATTCTGTTGATTTTCATAGTTCATTTTGAATTTCTTTCATTGAAATGCAAGAGTTGGAATATTTCAGTAGTGTGTTGTTGTGCTTTACCTTATCACAGTTACATTCTCTTAATTTTTCAAAGTTTATTTTGAATATCTTTTACGAAATGCAAGAAATCGAATATTTCAGTAGTGTCTTGTCGTGGTTTACCTTGTCAAAGCTACATTCTCATGATTTTTCAAAGATCATATTGTATTTCTTTTGTTGAAATGAAAGATTTGGAATATTTCAGTAGTGACTTGTTGTGCTTTACCTTGTCACAGTTACATTCTCTTGATTTTTCGAAGTTCATTTTGAATTTCTGTCGTGAAATGCAAGAGTTGGAATATTTCAGTAGTGTTTTGTTGTGCATTACCTTGTCACAGTTACATTCTGTTGATTTTCATAGTTGATTTTGAATTTCTTTCATTGAAATGCAAGAGTTGGAATAATTAAGTAGTGTTTTTTTGTGCTTTACCTTGTCACAGTTACATTCTCTTAATTTTTCAAAGTTAATTTTGAATTTCTTTCGTGAAATGAAAGAATTGGAATATTTCAGTAATGTCATGTCGTGGTTTACCTTGTCACAGCTACATTCTCATGATTTGTCAAAGTTCATTTTGAATTTCTGTCGTGAAATGCAAGAGTTGGAATATTTCAGCAGTGACTTGTTGTGCTTTACCTTGTCACAGTTACATTCTCTTGATTTTTCGAAGTTATTTTGAATTTCTGTCGTGAAATGCAAGAGTTGGAATATTTCAGTAGTGTTTTGTTATGCTTTACCTTGTCAGAGTTACATTCTCTTAATTTTTCAAAGTTCATTTTGAATTTCTTTCGCGAAATGCAAGAATTGGAATATTTCAGTAGTGTCTTGTCGTGGTTTACCTTCTCACAGCTACATTCTCATGATTTTTCTAAGTTCGTTTTGGATTTCTTTCGTTGAAATGCAAGACTTGGAATATTTCAGTAGTGACTTGTTGTGCTTTACCTTGTCACAGTTACATTCTCTTGATTTTTCGAAGTTCATTTTGAATTTCTGTCGTGAAATGCAAGAGTTGGAATATTTCAGTAGTGTTTTGTTGTTCTTTACCTTGTCACAGTTACATTATGTTGATTTTCATATTTTATTTTGAATTTTTTTCATTGAAATTCAAGAGTTGGAATATTTCAGTAGTGTTTTGTTGTGCTTTACCTTTTCACAGTTACATTCTCTTAATTTTTCAAAGTTCATTTTGAATTTCTTTCGTGAAATGCAAGAATTGGAATATTTCAGTAATGTCATGTCGTGGTTTACCTTGTCACAGCTACATTCTCATGATTTTTCAAAGTTCATTTTGAATTTCTGTCGTGAAATGCAAGAGTTGGAATATTTCAGTAGTGACTTGTTGTGCTTTACCTTGTCAAAGTTACATTCTCTTGATTTTTCGAAGTACATTTTGAATTACTGTCGTGAAATGCAAGATTTTAAACATTTCAGTAGTGGATTGCTGCGCTGTACCTTGTCACAGTTACGTTCTCTTGATTTTCATAGTTTATTTTGAATTTATTTCCTTGAAATGCAAGAGTTGGAATATTTCAGTAGTGTTTTGTTGTGCTTTACCTTGTCACAGTTACATTCTCTTAATTTTTCAAAGTTCATTTTGAATTTCTTTCGTGAAATGCAAGAATTGCAATATATCAGTAGTGCCTTGTGGTGGTTTACCTTGTCACAGCTACATTCTCATGATTTTTCAAAGTTCATCTTGAATTTCTGTCGTGAAATGCAAGAATTGGAATATATCAGTAGTGACTTGTTGTGCATTACCTTGTCACAGTTACATTCTCTTGATTTTTCGAAGTTCATTTTGAATTTCTGTCGTGAAATGCAAGAGTTGGAATATTTCAGTAGTGTTTTGTTGTGCTTTACCTTGTCACAGTTACATTTTGCTGATTTTCATAGTTCATTTTGAATTTCTTTCATTGAAATGCAAGAGTTGGAATATTTCAGTAGTGTTTTGTTGTGCTTTACCTTGTCACAGTTACATTCTCTTAATTTTTCAAAGTTCATTTTGAATTTCTTTCGTGAAATGCAAGAATTGGAATATTTCAGTAGTGTCTTGTCGTGGTTTACCTTGTCACAGCTGAATTCTCATGATTTTTCAAAGTTCATTTTGGATTTCTTTCGTTGAAATGCAAGAGTTGGAATATGTCAGTAGTGACTTGTTGTGCTTTACCTTGTCACACTTACATTCTCTTGATTTTTCGAAGTTCATTTTGAATTTCTGTCGTGAAATGCAAGAGTTGGAATATTTCAGTAGAGTTTTGTTGTGCTTTACCTTGTCACAGTTACATTCTCTTGATTTTCATAGCTCATTTTGAATTTCTTTCATTGAAATGCAAGAGTTGGAATATGTCAGTAGTGTTTTGTTGTGCTTTACCTTGTCACAGTTACATTCTCTTAATTTTTCAAAGTTCATTTTGAATTTCTTTCGTGAAATGCAAGAATTGGAATATTTCAGTAGTGTCTTGTCGTGGTTTACCTTGTCACAGCTACATTCTCATGATTTTTCAAAGTTCATTTTGAATTTCTGTCGTGAAATGCAAGAGTTGGAATATTTCAGTAGTGACTTGTTGGGCTTTACCTTGCCACAGCTACATTCTCATGATTTTTCAAAGTTCATTTTGAATTTCTGTCGTGAAATGCAAGAGTTGGAATATTTATGTAGTGACTTGTTGTGCTTTACCTTGTCACAGTTACATTCTCTTGATTGTTCGAAGTTCATTTAGAATTTCTGTCGTGAAATGCAAGAGTTGGAATATTTCAGTAGTGTTTTATTGTGCTTTACCTTGTCACAGTTACATTCTGTTGATTTTCATAATTCATTTTGAATTTCTTTCATTGAAATGCAAGAGTTGGAATATTTCAGTAGTGTTTTGTTGTGGTTTACCTTGTCAAAGCTACATTCTCTTAATTTTTAAAAGTTCATTTTGAATTTCTTTCGTGAAATGCAAGAATTGGAATATTTCAGTAGTGTCTTGTCGTGGTTTATCTTGTCACAGCTACATTCTCATGATTTTTCAAAGTTCATTTTGAATTTCTGTCGTGAAATGCAAGAGTTGGAATATTTCAGATGTGACTTGTTGTGCTTTACCTTGTCACAGTTACATTCTCCTGATTTTTCGAAGTTCATTTTGAATTTCTGTCGTGAAATGAAAGAGTTGGAATATTTCAGTAGTGTTTTGTTGTGTTTTACCTTGTCACAGTTACATTCTGTTGATTTTCATAGTTCATTTTGAATTTCTTTCATTTAAATGCAAGAGTTGGAATATTTCAGTAGTGTTTTGTTGTGCTACCTTGTCACAGTTAAATTCTCTTGATTTTTCGAAGTTCATTTTGAATTTATGTCGTGAAATGCAAGAGTTGGAATATTTCAGTAGTGTTTTGTTGTGCTTTACCTTGTCACAGTTACATTCTGTTGATTTTAATAGTTCATTTTTAATTTCTTTCATTGAAATGCAAGAGTTGGAATATTTCAATAGTGTTTTGTTGTGCTTTACCTTGTCACAGTTACATTCTCTTAATTTTTCAAAGTTCATTTTGAATTTCTTTCGTGAAATGCAAGAATTGGAATATTTCAGTAGTGTCATGTCTTGGTTTACCTTGTCACAAATACATTCTCATGATTTTTCAAAGTTCATTTTGAATTTCTGTCGTGAAATGCAAGAGTTGGAATATTTCAGTAGTGTCTTGTTGTGCTTTACCTTGTCACAGTTACATTCTCTTGATTTTTCGAACTTCATTTTGAATTTCTGTCTTGAAATGCAAGAGTTAGAATATTTCAGTAGTGTTTTGTTGTGCTTTACCTTGTCACAGTTACATTCTGTTGATTTTCATAGTTCATTTTGAATTTCTTTTATTGAAATGCAAGAGTTGGAATATTTCAGTAGTGTTTTGTTATGCTTTACCTTGTCACTGTTACATTCTCTTAATTTTTCAAAGTTCATTTTTAATTTCTTTCGTGAAATGCAAGAATTGGAATATTTCAGTAGCGTCTTGTCGTGGTTTACCTTGTCACAGCTACATTCTCATGATTTTTCAAAGTTCATCTTGAATTTCTGTCGTGAAATGCAAGATTTGGAATATTTCAGTAGTGACTTGTTATGCTTTACCTTGTCACAGTTACATTCTCTTGATTTTTCGAAGTTCATTTTGAATTTCTGTCGTGAAATGCAAGAATTGGAATATTTCAGTAGTGTCTTGTCGTGGTTTTACCTTGTCACAGCTACATTCTCATGATTTTTCAAAGTTCATTTTGGATTTCTTTCGTTGAAATGCAAGAGTTGGAATATTTCAGTAGTGATTTGTTGTGCTTTACTTTGTCACAGTTACATTCTGTTGATTTTCATAGTTCATTTTGAATTTCTTTCATTGAAATGCAAGAGTTGGAATATTTCAGTAGTGTTTTGTTGTGCTTTACCTTGTCACAGTTACATTCTCTTAATTTTTCAAAGTTCATTTTGAATTTCTTTCGTGAAATGCAAGAATTGGAATATTTCAGTAGTGTCTGGTCGTGGTTTTACCTTGTCACAGCTACATTCTCATGATTTTTCAAAGTTCATTTTGGATTTCTTTCGTTGAAATGCAAGAGTTGGAATATTTCAGTAGTGACTTGTTGTGCTTTACCTTGTCACAGTTACATTCTCTTGATTTTTCGAACTTCATTTTGAATTTCTGTCGTGAAATGCAAGAATTGGAATATTTCAGTAGTGTCTTGTCGTGGTTTACCTTGTCACAGCTACATTCTCATGATTTTTCAAAGTTCATCTTGAATTTCTGTCGTGAAATGCAAGATTTGGAATATTTCAGTAGTGACTTGTTATACTTTACCTTGTCACAGTTACATTCTCTTGATTTTTCGAAGTTCATTTTGAATTTCTGTCGTGAAATGCAAGAGTTGGAATATTTCAGTAGTGTTTTGTTGTGCTTTACCTTGTCACAGTTACATTCTGTTGATTTTCATAGTTCATTTTGAATTTCTTTCATTGAAATGCAAGAGTTGGAATATTTCAGTAGTGTTTTGTTGTACTTTACCTTGTCACAGTTACATTCTCTTAATTTTTCAAAGTTCATTTTGAATTTCTTTCGTGAAATGCAAGAATTGGAATATTTCAGTAGTGTGTTGTCGTGGTTTTACCTTGTCACAGCTACATTCTCATGATTTTTCACAGTTCATTTTGGATTTCTTTCGTTGAAATGCAAGAGTTGGAATATTTCAGTAGTGACTTGTTGTGCTTTACCTTGTCACAGTTACATTCTCTTGATTTTTCGAACTTCATTTTGAATTTCTGTCGTGAAATGCTAGAGTTGGAATATTTCAGTAGAGTTTTGTTGTGCTTTACCTTGTCACAGTTACATTCTGTTGATTTTCATAGTTCATTTTGAATTTCTTTCACTGAAATGCAAGAGTTGGAATATTTCAATAGTGTTTTGTTGTGCTTTACATTGCCACAATTACATTCTCTTAATTTTTCAAAGTTCATTTTGAATTTCTTTCGTGAAATGCAAGAATTGGAATATTTCAGTAGTGTCTTGTCGTGGTTTACCTTGTCACAGCTACATTGTCATGATTTTTCAAAGTTCATTTTGAATTTCTGTCGTGAAATGCAAGAGTTGGAATATTTCAGTAGTGACTCGTTGTGCTTTACCTTGTCACAGTTACATTCTCTTGATTTTTCGAAGTGCATTTTGAATTTCTGTCGTGAAATGCAAGAGTTGGAATATTTCAGTAGTGTTTTGCTGTGCTTTACCTTGTCACAGTTACTTTCTATTGATTTTCATAGTTCATTTTGAATTTCTTTCATTGAAATGCAAGAATTGGAATATTTCACTAGTGTTTTGTTGTGCTTTACCTTGTCACAGTTACATTCTCTTAATTTTTCAAATTTTATTTTGAATTTCTTTCGTGAAATGCAAGAATTGGAATATCGTTTCTTCAACTGAAAGTAAGGAGCAACATCAAAACTTAAACCTTGGATACACAATACAGATACTTTATTCAAGAAATTATGAAAAAATCGCAAGTAAGTAACAAACTTTCTTGAAGTCCCCATTTGGATGCACAATACAGAAATTTAATTCAAGAAATTATGGAAAAAAATGTAAGTAAGTAAGTAAGGTTACGTGCGTGCACGTAACCTAGTCTAAATTAACCCTAAAAAATGAAATAAAGCTATGTCGACTTTGCATATTTTATTCAACATATCCGACAATTGATGCAGAAAAAGCATAGAGTTTGTTACTTACTTACTTACATTTTTTTCCATAATTTCTTGAATTAAATTTCTGTATTGTGCATCCAAATGGGGAATTCAAGAAAGAGTTTGTTACTTACTTGCGATTTTTTCATAATTTCTTGAATAAAGTATCTGCATTGTGTATCCAAAGTTTAAGTTTTGATGTTGCTCCTTACTTTCAGTTGAAGAAACGATATTCCAATTCTTGCATTTCACGAAAGAAATTCAAAATGAACTTTGAAAAATTAAGAGAATGTAACTGTGACAAGGTAAAGCACAACAAAACACTAGTGAAATATTCCAACTCTTGCATTTCAATGAAAGAAATTCAAAATGAACTATGAAAATACAAAGAATGTAACTGTGACAAGGTAAAGCACAACAAAACACTACTGAAATATTCCAACTCTTGCATTTCACGACAGAAATTCAAAATGAACTTCGAAAAATCAAGAGAATGTAACTGTGACAAGGTAAAGCACAACAAGTCACTACTGAAATATTTCAAGTCTTGCATTTCACGACAGAAATTCAAAATGAACTTTGAAAAATCATGAGAATGTAGCTGTGACAAGGTAAACCACGACAAGACACTACTGAAATATTCCAATTCTTGCATTTCACGAAAGAAATTCAAATTGAACTTTGAAAAATTAAGAGAATGTAATTGTGGCAATGTAAAGCACAACAAAACACTATTGAAATATTCCAACTCTTGCATTTCAATGAAAGAAATTCAAAATGAACTATGAAAATCAACAGAATGTAACTGTGACAAGGTAAAGCACAACAAAACTCTACTGATATATTCCAACTCTTGCATTTTACGACAGAAATTCAAAATGAAGTTCGAAAAATCAAGAGAATGTAACTGTGACAAGGTAAAGCACAACAAGTCACTACTGAAATATTCCAACTCTTGCATTTCAACGAAAGAAATCCAAAATGAACTTCGAAAAATTAAGAGAATGTAATTGTGGCAAGGTAAAGCACAACAAAACACTATTGAAATATTCCAACTCTTGCATTTCAATGAAAGAAATTCAAAATGAACTATGAAAATCAACAGAATGTAACTGTGACAAGGTAAAGCACAACAAAACTCTACTGATATATTCCAACTCTTGCATTTTACGACAGAAATTCAAAATGAAGGTCGAAAAATCAACAGAATGTAACTGTGACAAGGTAAAGCACAACAAAACACTACTGAAATATTCCAACTCTTGCATTTCACGACAGAAATTCAAAATGAACTTCGAAAAATCAAGAGAATGTAACTGTGACAAGGTAAAGCACAACAAGTCACTACTGAAATATTTCAACTCTTGCATTTCATGACAGAAATTCAAAATGAACTTTGAAAAATCAGGAGAATGTAGCTGTGACAAGGTAAACCACGACAAGACACTACTGAAATATTCAAACTCTTGCATTTTACGACAGAAATTCAAAATGAACTTTGAAAAATTAAGAGAATGTAATTGTGGCAAGGTAAAGCACAACAAAACACTTGAAATATTCCAACTCTTGCATTTCAATGAAAGAAATTCAAAATGAACTATGAAAATCAACAGAATGTAACTGTGACAAGGTAAAGCACAACAAAACTCTACTGATATATTCCAACTCTTGCATTTTACGACAGAAATTTAAAATGAAGTTCGAAAAATCAAGATAATGTAACTGTGAGAAGGTAAAGCACAACATGTCACTACTGAAATATTCCAACTCTTGCATTTCAACGAAAGAAATCCAAAATGAACTTTGAAAAATCATGATAATGTAGCTGTGACAAGGTAAAACCACGACGAGACACTACTGAAATATTCCAATTCTTGCATTTCACGAAAGAAATTCAAAATGAACTTTTAAAAATTAAGAGAATGTAACTGTGACAAGGTAAAACACAACAAAACACTACTGAAATATTCCAACTCTTGCATTTCACGACAGAAATTCAAAATGAACTTCGAAAAATAAAGAGAATTTAACTGTGACAAGGTAAAGCACAACAAGTCACTACTGAAATATTCCAACTCTTGCATTTCACGACAGAAATTCAAAATGAACTTTGAAAAATCATGAGAATGTAGCTGTGACAAGGTAAACCACGACAAGACACTACTGAAATATTCCAATTCTTGCATTTCACGAAAGAAATTCAAAATGAACTTTGAAAAACTAAGAGAATGTAACTGTGACAAGGTAAAGCACAACAAAACACTACTGAAATATTCCAACTCTTGCATTTCAATGAAACAAATTCAAAATGAACTATGAAAATCAACAGAATGTAACTGTGACAAGGTAAAGCACAACAAAACACTACTGAAATATTCCAACTCTTGCATTTTACGACAGAAATTCAATATGAACTTAGAAAAATCAAGAGAATGTATCTGTGACAAGGTAAAGCACAACAAGTCACTACTGAAATATTCCAACTCTTGCATTTCACGACAGAAATTCAAAATGAACTTTGAAAAATCATGAGAATGTAGCTGTGACAAGGTAAACCACGACATGACACTACTGAAATATTTCAATTCTCGCACTTCACGACAGAAATTCAAAATGAAGTTCGAAAAATTAAGAGAATGTAACTGTGACAAGGTAAAGCACAACAAGTCACTACTGAAATATTCCAGCTCTTGCATTTCAACGAAAGAAATCCAAAATGAACTTTGAAAAATCATGAGAATGTAGCTGTGACAAGGTAAAACCACGACAAGACACTACTGAAATATTCCAATTCTTGCATTTCACGAAAGAAATTCAAAATGAACTTTGAAACATTAAGAGAATGTAACTGTGACAAGGTAAAGCACAACAAAACACTACTGAAATATTCCAATTCTTGCATTTCAATGAAAGAAATTCAAAATGAACTATGAAAATCAACAGAATTTAACTGTGACAAGGTAAAGCACAACAAAACACTGCTGAAATATTCCAACTCTTGCATTTCACGACAGAAATTCAAAATGAACTTCGAAAAATCAAGAGAATGTAACTGTGACAAGGAAAAGCACAACAAAACACTACTGAAATATTCCAACTCTTGCATTTCAATCAAAGAAATTCAAAATGAACTATGAAAATCAACAGAATGTAACTGTGACAAAGTAAAGCACAACAAATTACTACTGAAATAGTCCAACTCTTCCATTTCACGAAATAAATTCAAAATGAACATTGAAAAATCATGAGAATGTAGCTGTGACAAGGTAAACCACTACATGTCACTACTGAAATATTCCAATTCTTGAATTTCACGAAAGAAATTCAAAATGAACTTTGAAAATTTAAGAGAATGTAACTGTGACAAGGTAAAGCACAACAAAACACTACTGAAATATTCCAACTCTTGCATTTCAATGAAAGAAATTCAAAATGAACTATGAAAATCCACAGAATGTAACTGTGACAAC